>NW_025726063.1:0-164039 GCF_021461395.2 Schistocerca americana
GTTGTATTGTACTGTACGTGTACGGCGACACGCACGATGATGTACCATTCGACTCTGATGTTTGATAGCCGTGTCTGACTGATTGCGTACGACGCACGCACACCGATGTCGTCATTCAAGATGCACGCTAGACGACGACGGCGGCGGCGGCGGTCGTTTGTTTGGCGAATGTCTGTACACGTGTTTGTCTGTGTCCATCCGGTATGTATTTGTTTGTTTGAAAGTGTTTTGTGTGTCGGTGACGTGGTCCGATCCGTCGCCCCCTGAGTAACTGTCGATCGGCGCGATAGACCGGCGTCACGCAACTGAACCCGAAGTCTTGGGCACACCCGTCATACTGTTGTACACCGTCGCGCTGAGAACGGTAACGAAAGGTTGACTTTGATCGGTCGGAATGTCTGGGCAGAACGTGAGGAATGAGGCAAGAGTGCAAGGAGGGGGGGCAAAAGAGAGAGGAAGGGAAAAAGGGGAGAAACGCATTCGTAGAGCAACGGAACGTTCCCGTGTCGGAGGCGTATTGGAGCCGCACTGAAATGCGTTTAACGGCGGCGCGGCTGCAAGTGTCTGCCGTGGTGAACGTTACCTTTGACGGCTGCATTGGGCTTTGCCTTTGCTTTTGCTTTCGCTTTCGCTTTCGCGTTCGCTTTCGCTTTCCCGGATGTACGTAACGTTTGTTGATATGGTTCTGAGGAAGAGTGTATGACAGTGCCGTGCCGTCCATGTTCGTGTGCCCTCCCATTGTGTGTATGCTATTGTCTGTGTACTTGAATGATGTATGTAGGTGTTAGTGGACATGTTTTACCAGTGGGGGGAAATGGATCGTCGATAGTTGCCGTCACTCTGTCACGGTCGAGATGACGCACCCTCCGTACAGAAAGGTGTCGAGAAAGTGAGTGTGTGTGTGTGTGTGTGTGTGTGTGTGTGTGTGCGTGCGTCCGTGAATTGGCAGTGTTTGGAGGTGGGCGTGCCCTGGATGTGGCTGTTCGTTAGGCGGTAGTGTTGTGTGGACAGGGGAGGGGCATGCGTAACGCTGCTGGCATGGCATTTCGGGAGATGGGAGGGGGCAAACGAGGAAACGAGGAGCGGCGGCCAAAGACGGGACGGGGAGGGGCGCGGGGTGTGGGTGGCTTGCGCCTGTGCTCGGCGTTGTGGTTTGTGCAAAAGAGGAGGAGAAAAACAATGTGAGTTGCCAGGGAGGGGAGCGGTGTTGTGTTGTGGTTGTCGTGGTGTAGCCGCAGACGCGGCTGTCAGTGAACGTGGCGAGACGGACGGATGCGCGGAGGGGCGGGGGCGGCGCATTTCGCCGGTGCCGTGCCGTGCCGTGCCGTGCCATGCCGTGCCATGCCTGAAAGCCGCGTGGTCGCTGTGTTGTTGGTGGCGTGGGGGCGAGGAGAGTACCGTACGGGTGTGCTTGTGCGCCGGAAATGGCACACTGCGCCCGCCCGTCTTGGAGGCTGATGGCTGTGGTGTGGAAATGGGGCGCGGTGATGTTGAAGCAGTTGAAGAACAGAAAAGAAACCAAGAAAACGGAAGGCGTGATGCGGCGGTGGTGGTGAGAGCGGGAAAAACAAAACAAAAAAAAAGAAGGAAAAACAACAAGAAACAAAAAAGAAAACAAAAAGTCTATCAATATTAAAATGTAAATGGAAATGGAAATGGACCCAGGCATAACCTCCCTGCACAAATAGCAGAGAGTCCGATGATAATAAAAATGTGCCAGAATGTTAACGTCCCTACAAAACAAACCCAACGATAATATTAATGAAAGAGTGAACCGTATGTAACATTGCAACAGACATAATGAAACCTGATAAATTGTATAAGGGCAGCAGCGTTGACCTTTGGCCCTGTATTCAGAATAAAAAGAGCCAAAGATCGTTACCCCAATGAAAAAGACACTGAAACACGTATGTAACATAGTAGCGATGGCGAGACATTGTAGCATCTGTGACCAGAGAGTTTGCGCTGGACTGCGCGAGTGTTGCGAGCGGTTCTCAGTCAGTCAGTCAGTCAGTCAGTAGTCGTCGCGTGCAGTACGCTAATAGTCGTCATGCAGAGCGGTCGGTCAGTAGTAGCAGCCGAGTGCGGTTGTTGTGATGTAGGCGGTCGGCAACACTGGTCAAGATGGTGAATAAGGTATACTGTTAATTAATATAATCATTAGATAATGAAAAATTGTATTTATTGTAATTATTCTCCAACAAGTTCCCCAATAATAATTTTTATTTCAAAAGCATTTTTCAAACATTTAATTTTTTATTGAACTAAAGAGTTCGTTGCACTTCACATTTCATTCCACTTCTTTGAAGAAAAATGTCACTAAAATCACAAAAAAAAAGAGAGAATATTATTATTTGCAATGCAGTTCCTCCAAGCGCTGCGCAACAACCAGAGCAGAAATGTGACATCCATTTATTCGGAGGTAAGACTTTAATTCTGATTGTTTTGCACAGGGCCAAAGACCGATATTTCGGTTTAATTGAAGTTTCTTGTCACTGAACGGACTTTTTTAAATGTTGTGTGAAGACTTTATATTTGAGTCAGATTGCGAATTTCACATTTTTGTTGCCATTTTCAATACCTCTCATTGTGGGCGAGGTTACAATTAGCGCAATGTCCATTAGCATCCGTAAATAACATTGTCCATTATTTTAAATTTTGCTGGGAGGTTACAACACACACACAAAAGAAAAAAAAACAAAAAAAAAATTGCATTTATATCCGCTCCTCAATTGTAGATACCCCTTACACAGCTGTGTGCAATGAATGAGTGCTGGCTGGTAATTAATTGCACTCCTTGGAGGGAAATGCCATAGGACGTAGTCTTTAAAAAGTGAATGTTTTTCGTTAAGAGACAAAAGTTACTTTAGAAAAACAGTAATAGTGGGGCTTTTGTTGTTGAACAAAATAAGTACAATGAACATACGTTATCAGATTTGCGCAATGCAGCGTCACACCACCTTTTTGATTATAACACAATATACTATACATCGTCCCGAACCGTGACCAGAGTCGCGAGACGAGCAGAGCACGCCGCCGACGCCCGCTCAGTACAACCGTCCACCCGCTACTACTGTCGACCGACTACTACCTCTCCCGACTCGCGCTACAATATATATAACAACTGTTCCTGGCGACCCGGTGCGTGCCACTACTGTCGTCTGGCGCGGTCCAAGCGCCGACTAGCAGCGATAAAGAACTCTCTGGTCAGACAGAGATGCTGTCATGCCTCGCCATCGCTCTGGTAATGAATACATACGTGTTGCAGCGTGCGTACCACCGGAACACGCAGTGGCGGAGCCAAAGACTGTGTTGTCGAGGTCGAGTGCGAGTGGGAAGAGAGGCAGCGTCGGCACGGAGATGCAAGCGAGCGCGAGACGCACGGGGGCTGCGGCGTGGCGCGTTTGCGGTCGGCGCCTTTGGTGGCAACGGCCGGGACAAGCAGCGGTGTATGGTGTGGTGCGGGGCGGACAGGGGCGGCGGTGGACGGGGAGGAGGCGGCGCGACGACGGCATGGGGGCGAAAACGGGACGGGGGACGGGGGACGGCGGATGTTGAGAGGCGTCACGCGCGGACAGGACACAGACACAGAGACACACAGATTGGAAAGGGAGGGTGCGCGGTAGTAGTTGGGAATGTGCGTACCGTGCGGGATGGGAGTGGGCGAGGAACACGGTCGTGGCCCCTGTTTTGGGTGCGTGTGATGACGTCGGTGTGTTGTGGGAAGGGAAGGTGCTGTGGCGGCGGCGCGTAATGGGCGTAGGCCGAAAAGAGAAAGGAACGTGGGCAGTGTGTTGGCAAGCGTCGGTTCGACTGCGACGTTGATGGGCAGGGCAGGGCAAGGTTAATGGTGGTAGGAGTAGGCGTGTGGGCGCAAAAAATCTGCCGCTGCAGGCGGTGCCGTAACCGCCATGGCGGGAAGGAGAGAGGGCCAAAGAAAGAAAGAAAGAAGAAAAAAAAAAAAAAAAAAAAAAGGAGGGGGGGGGGGGGGCGAAAGTGGAGAGGCGGTGCGTGTGAGAAGGGCGGGGGCGGAAGGAAGGCAGGAAGGACAAGAGGCGAGGCGACGGCTTGCTTTGTGTATCGGTCGGTCTCTGGCTATGCTTCGTTTTCTGCAGCAGGGTCGGTGCGCGGCGTGGCTCGCGGCAGTGGGAACGCCTGGTGGCTGGACGGCCAGCAATGCGGTTGGATGGGCGGCCACAGCACCGCACCTGTGCCCGAGGAGGAGACGCTGGCGGCGGGCCCTGAGGTGAGGCCGGCTCGGCTGGGGCTGTGGATGTGTAGGTGTGGCGCCGCTGCTGCAACAACGAGTAAAACGCGAGAAGAAGGGATGGCGGTAGAGAGGAAAAAAAAAAATATAAAAGGTCGTGTTGTGTTGATGCGCAGGCAGACGCGTACAGAGAGACGAGCCCGGTCTGCAGCAGGGTGTGGCCGTGCCGAGTGCAGAGCAGCGGCGGCTCGGTTCGGTTCGGCCCGGCCCGGCGGGCCGCGCTGTTGTCGCGGACGTGAGCGCCCCCTGGCGGGTGGCCGGAGGCGGCGCGGCGTGTTGGACGTGTGGCTGGTGGCAGTGCACAATTTGCGAGTGGCTGGCGGTGTGGTGTGGCGGTTGGCGCGTCGGGCGGCGGAGAGGTATGTGTTGCGGGCGCCCTTTGCTGCGCTGCGTCGTTGCGTGTGCCGTACAGGGCGGGCGCTTGTCGACTGTGTGGCGAATTGGCGTGAAACGGCTGCCGAGAGGTGTGTGGTAGCGAGCCGGTCGGTGGTGTCAGTGCGAAGGGGAATGTGCGTGCGTTTGGCGGTTTCGGTGTGCTTTTTGCGGCGTGAGAGTGGGAATTAGTGGGGCCGGCTGTTGTGTTGGTTCCTTGTGTCTTGTGTCGCGTAGCGTGATGGCAACGTGGAAGGACGCCGGTTTCGTTTCGAGCCTTGCGTGTGGTTGTCGACGTTGACTGGTTGGCGTGTGCCGATGCACGTGCATGTGTGGGTCGCGAGTGCGTTTTTGGCTGGCTGTGTGTGTGTGTGTGTGTGTGTTTTGGGGGGGGGGAAGGGGGAGGCGGTGGTGAAAGTGCAGTCGTTGCCACGGGCGTCGTCGGGTGGGGCTGGCTGGGGCTGTGCGTCGTGGCGGAAAGGTGGTAGGTTGCGGGAAGCGAGCCCGTCGTTGACGGTGTCGCGTGAGTTGTGAATCGAGTGGGGCGCGGGGCGCGGGACAGGAGCAGCGTGCCGCTGCGTCGTGGTCGTCAGCAGAGGCTGTGCGTGTGCTTGTCCTTTTTGTGGGCGGTTCGTGCGAGGCGTTTTTGTTTTGTGTTGCCCTAGTTGTTAGTTTATTTTGTTTGTGTTTGTTATTTTGAGACGACGACTGGTTGGTGGCGTGCGCGCGAAGTGGCGGTGTGCGCTTCCCGTGTCGTTTGTGTTGTTTGGTTTTTTTGTTTTTGTGTGTTTTTTTTTGCACTGGGCCCCGGTGGGTGGGTGCGTGTGTGTCGATTGCCGGCTGGCGAAAGGTGCGCCATCGGCGGGGTGGGTCGCCGGCACAAGTAGAGGCGGCGGCGTTGTTGCTGTTGTTGTGTGGTGTTTGTTTTGTTCGGCTGTGTCGGCGAGCTGTGTTGCGGTGCGTGTGAATGGTGGTGCAAAAGTGCTGGCGTTGGGGCTGCGACTGCGACGGCGGCGAGCCGCGGGCGCGCCATTGATAGTGATGTTGTGAACAGCGGCTGTGTACGGTAGTGGTGTTGTTGTAGCACGACGTGCATCCGGGCCGGCGCGGAAAGCGCAGTTGCGGGCGGTTGCCCTTCGGTGCCAGCCCATGTCGCGTGAGCGGCGGGTTGCTCTGGTGTCGACACGTGGTGCTCTGGGTTGTTGTGTGGTGCCCTTTGGCCGGTGGGGGTGGTTCGCGTGTGTCTCGTTCGCGCTCGGTGTCTGGTCGTGGTCGTGCTGCTCCCCCGTCTGTCGGCGGTTTCCGACGTCGTCTGTACGTTTTTGTTCGTTTGCGGCGTGCCTGCCGACGTCGTCCCGTCGCGACCTTTCAACCGAAAGTGTGGCGCCCGAAGGTGAACGAACGTAACCCTGACCTCGGCGCTTTACGCTGAGCCGAGCGAACCGAACCTAACCTGTGGTGTGGCGAGGTGAGCTCAGCCTGTGAGCCCCTAACGTCTACGTAAGGTAAGCTGTCCGGCTCACGCCTCACGTTTGAACGCTTTTTTAACCTACGTTTGACGCTTCTTAACCTAGCACTGACCCCTTAACCTAACGTGTAACCTAACCTAACCTAACCTAACCTCTGACGCCTGACGTGTTTGAATGCTTAACCTAAGTTTGACGCTTAACCTAACCCAAGTCCCCTTAACCTAACCCACGTCCACCTAACCTAACCTAACCTAACGTAGACGTGTAAACGTAATGTGTAACGCGTAACGTGTAAGGTCGGCTGTCGTGTGTGCTTGACGGCAGATTGGGTTGGTCTGTAGATTCGGATTGCGGTTTGCCTCGGTCGAGGGGTTGGGTCGGAAGCGGCGAGGGGCGGCGGCGCCTGTTGCGCAGGCGGCGTCCGTTTGCGGCGGGCAATTGTTGAGAAACGGCTGTGAATGTTGGCGGGCGAGAGGAGGAGGACGGCGCGCGATGTGGCCCGACGGCTGCGGGCCGATCGGGAAACGGCGGGAGGGCGACGGAAGGCGATGGGGCGGCGGAGGCGCGTTTGCACGGCCGTCATCGCCGCACGCCTCGGCTTGTGTGGCTGTGGCGCCGGCCGCGCTGGCCGGGCTGCCGCGGCGACGGTGTGGGAGTTTTGCCGAAGGTTTGGCCATTGTGGCGGGTCGTCGGCTGGGGCTGTGGGGGCGGCATTTGGGCGGGGGCGGCGATTCTCGGCGGGCCGACCCAGGCTGTAGCGCGCGGTAGCTGCAGTTTGGCCGTGGTTTGCGGCGCTGCCGTGGCGACTGGTTGGCGACTGTGGTGTGGCTGTGTGTAGCCCCATCCTCGGTGGTTTGAAAGGCGCGGGCGGTTGTGGCGCAGGTTTGGGGCTGCTCCGCACAGGCTGTCGGACGTTGGGCGGTAGCAAGCGCGGGAGGCGCGGCGCGGCGGCGCGCAGAGTGGCGGCCGCTCTCTCGGCCGTCCGCGCCCGCCCGCGACACTGGCTGGGCCTTGTGATTCTCTGCTCTGCTGCTGTGCTGTGCTTGCGTGCCTGCCGTCCCGCTCGCTCTCGCTGTGTGTTACGCGCGTCGTCGAAATGGCAGATCAGGCGGCTACGAACGAGACTGCTGCGGCACCCGCCGCCACCGGCACTACGAAGAAGGCCAAGTCTGCGTCGTCTGCGAAGAAGCCGCGCGCCAAGCCTGCGCACCCGCGCACCTCTGAGATGGTGACGGCCGCCATCAAGAGTCTGAAGGAGCGCGGCGGGTCGTCGCTGCAGGCGATCAAGAAGTACATAGCCGCGCACTACAAGCTGGACGCGGAGAAGCTGGCGCCGTTTATCAAGAAGTACCTCAAGTCGGCCGTCGTGGCGGGCGAGCTGGTGCAGACGAAGGGGAAGGGCGCGTCCGGCTCGTTCAAGCTTGCCGGCGCCGGCGGCGGGGGGGCGGCCGAGGGCGGCAAGGCTCGTGCTGGCGGTGCCAAGAAGAAGCGCGCCGCTCCGGCCAGCAAGGAGAAGAAGGGCGCCCGTGCGGCCGGCGCAAAGAAGGCTGGTGGCGTGAAGGCGGCGACCGGTCGGAAGGCGGGCGCCGCCAAGAAGGCGTCTGCGGCGTCGGCCGCTCCCGCGGGTGCGAAGAAGGCGGCTGCGGCCAAGCCGGCCAAGGCCAAGTCGCCGTCGAAGGCGAAGAAGGCCGCCAAGGTTCCGACGAAGAAGCCGAAGGCGCCGCGCCCGAAGAAGGCGACGACGCCGTCTAAGGCGAAGGCTTCGCCCAAGAAGAAGAAGTAGAGTAGAGGAGAAAGAGATGGGGGAAAGGAAGGGTTTGGCGCTTGACTCCGTCGTCCCCACCCCCCGTCGTCGTCTAGTGGCGCGCAAGAGACGCGCGGCCCAAAACGGCCCTTCTCAGGGCCATCAAAGCACGTCGGGGAAGGTTTTGATTGTCGTGTTGCGTTTGGTGTGGGTGTCTGTCTGTATGCCCGTGGGGATGCTGTTTGCGTGCCGTGGTGGTTGGATTGCGGGGGTCGGTGGCGGGTGTGGGCGGCGGTAGCGGTAAGCGGTGTTGTTGTTGTTGTTGTTGTTGTTGTTGTCGTGGTTGATTGTCGCCGTGTTTGTGGCGGCGGCCGACGGTTGGTTTTCTGTCACGTTGTTTAGTTTGAATACGTTGGTTGGCTTGCCTGCGTTCGTTCTTCTCGGATGTCTGTCTTGTCGAGTCGTGTCTGGTCTTTGTTTTGTTCCTTTGTGTGTGTGTGTGTTATGTTTTGCAACGGGGGGCACGTTGAGATGCGGAAGGAGTCGGCGGGGATTTCGGTGGCGTGTAGAGCGAGCGAGCGCGTCGGAGTGGAGTGCGGGTTTTTTTTGTTTTCGAAACGAAAGCGGCGGCCGGCCAGCCACCCGTGCGGTGTGACGTCGGCCGTTGGGTATTGTGCGCTTTGAGCGCCGGGGAGGGATGATGTGTGATTGTTGCGCGCTGCTAGCAGGCAGGCAGAGTGAGCGGGTGTGGCGGACGGACGGGAAGTGGTGGTTTTTGTTTTTGGGTTGCGGGGCGAGAGGCAGGCGACCGACAAAGTTTGCTCGCGACGGAGAGATGTTAGTGGCCCTGAAAAGGGCCGTTTTTGTTTGTGCGGTGCGGTGCCGCGGCGCGGTTTAGGCGCGCTCGCCGCGGATGCGGCGCGCGAGCTGGATGTCCTTGGGCATGATGGTGACGCGCTTGGCGTGGATTGCGCACAGGTTGGTGTCTTCGAAGAGGCCGACGAGGTAGGCCTCGCTGGCCTCCTGCAGGGCCATGACTGCGGAGCTCTGGAAGCGCAGGTCGGTCTTGAAGTCCTGGGCGATCTCGCGCACTAGGCGCTGGAATGGCAGCTTGCGGATGAGCAGCTCTGTGCTCTTCTGGTAGCGCCTGATTTCTCGCAGGGCGACGGTGCCCGGCCTGTAGCGGTGGGGCTTCTTGACGCCTCCGGTGGCGGGCGCGCTCTTCCTCGCCGCCTTGGTGGCGAGCTGTTTGCGCGGCGCCTTTCCGCCGGTGGACTTGCGGGCCGTTTGCTTTGTGCGGGCCATGGCGGTAGCGGTAGCGGAGCGGCGTGCGTGGAGGTTAGGTGTGGCGCGGCGTCCGGTGCTGCCTTGACAACGGGCCCGCGCGCCTCCGTGCTGCGCTTATATGCCCTCGGTTGCGCGTGGTGGGGGGAGGGCGGGCCAGAGTCTATATAGGGGGGCGGCGGGCGCGCTGGGCGCAGACCGTAGCCGACTCGCCAGCCGCTGCAGCCGCTGTTTGTGCACGTTTTGCTTTGCCCGAGGAAGGAAGGATGACAGGCCGCGGCAAGGGAGGAAAGGGGCTCGGCAAGGGTGGCGCCAAGCGGCACCGCAAGGTGTTGCGCGACAACATCCAGGGCATCACGAAGCCCGCCATCCGCCGCCTGGCTCGCAGGGGCGGCGTGAAGCGCATCTCTGGTCTGATCTACGAGGAGACCCGCGGGGTGCTGAAGGTGTTCCTGGAGAACGTGATCCGCGACGCGGTGACGTACACTGAGCACGCCAAGCGCAAGACTGTGACGGCCATGGACGTGGTGTACGCCCTGAAGAGGCAGGGGCGCACCCTGTACGGTTTCGGCGGTTAGGCTGCGTCGCAGCGGGCGCTGGCCTTCCCGCGGCCGTGCTTGTGGGTGGGAGAGACTAGAAAACGGCCCTTTTCAGGGCCACCACACTGTTCGGAAGTTGAAAAGTGCGAAAGAGTCTGTGTTGTTGCTGCGTGTGTGCGCTGTGTTGTTTGTTTGTTTCTTTCTTTCTTTCCGTTTGAGCGACGTGATGTGACTGGGAGGGGAGAAGGAAAGGAAACGTGTCATGTGGCTGGCTGTGTGTGGAGCTGCTTCGTTTGTGTGTCTTTGTATCGATCGCGACGGAGATGGCGGGCTGTGTGTTGTTGTGCGAGAGGCGGTGATTATTTGCTTGCGTGGTTTGGCTCTGTGTGTTTGTTTGCGGCGGCGTTGGGGTTTCCGAGGCAAGGCGTGTGGGCATAGGCGGCCGGATCAGCTGTTTCGTTCGTGTCGACGGCCGTTGCGCGCGGGAGTGGAGGGCGGTGTGTCGACACGCCTCCCTTTAACAATGGTCATTATTGCTGCCGTTGTCGGTTTGGAAGGCGACTGCGACCGTGCAAAATGTGTGTGTGTGTGTGTGTGTGTTGGGCCACACGGGCTGTGTGGGCGACAAGATGGCGGACGTGCGCCGGCGGCGGCTGTGCTGTGACAGTGCAAAGTTAAAACAAAACAAGGTGCGGCGAGGACGACTGCAATTTTGCTTTGGACGTAGGTTTGTGTGGTGGCCCTGAAAAGGGCCGATTGTTGTGGGCCGAGCCGGCAAAGCGCGTTGCGTGCAGGGGAGCACGCGGCGCTGCGATTGCCTGGCCTCCTTTAGGCCTTCTTCTCGGTCTTCTTTGGCAGCAGGACGGCCTGGATGTTGGGCAGGACACCACCCTGTGCGATGGTGACGCCCGACAGGAGCTTGTTGAGCTCCTCGTCGTTGCGGATGGCAAGCTGCAGGTGGCGCGGGATGATGCGCGTCTTCTTGTTGTCGCGGGCCGCGTTTCCGGCCAGCTCGAGCACCTCAGCCGCGAGGTACTCCATGACGGCGGCGAGGTAGACGGGCGCCCCGGCGCCGACGCGCTCTGCGTAGTTTCCCTTGCGCAGGAGGCGGTGGATTCTGCCGACCGGGAACTGGAGCCCAGCCCTGCTTGAGCGGGACTTTGACTTGCCCTTGACTTTGCCTCCCTTTCCGCGTCCGGACATGGCGATGGGCTAGCGACGGTGCACACGAAACGGAAACGAAAACGACCGGTGCGAGCGGCAGCGAGTCGAGCAGCGGAGTGCGTGCCGGCGCAGCCGGGGTGGGGGTGCTTTATGGGCTCGGGTGCGGCGGCCGGTTGCGCGCGCGCCCCATTGGTCGGCGGCCGCAACAGGGCGAGCTGGTAAAGGTGCGGCGGCGGCTGGCGGCGGGTGCCACTGTGTGGGGAGACGCTGACTAGAGCGGAGCGCTTGCTACTGGTGTTGCTGCTGCCGTACGTTGGTTCGAGATGCCGCCCAAGACTAGCGGGAAGGCCGCCAAGAAGGCTGGCAAGGCGCAGAAGAACATTTCGAAGGGCGACAAGAAGAAGAAGCGCAAGAGGAAGGAGAGCTATGCCATCTACATCTACAAGGTGCTGAAGCAGGTGCACCCTGACACGGGCATCTCGTCGAAGGCGATGAGCATCATGAACAGCTTCGTGAACGACATTTTCGAGCGCATTGCGGCCGAGGCTTCTCGCCTGGCGCACTACAACAAGCGCTCGACCATCACGTCCCGCGAGATCCAGACCGCTGTGCGGCTGTTGCTGCCTGGCGAGCTGGCCAAGCACGCCGTGAGCGAGGGCACGAAGGCGGTGACCAAGTACACGAGCTCCAAGTAAGGAGGTGGCTCTGGAATGGAAGGAAGGATGGAGAAGGCTCCTCCGTTGCGAGAGCGGCAAAACGGCCCTTTTCAGGGCCACCAACTTGCCTTTTGCGGGAAGGGCGGAATTGTTGTTGTTGTTTGTGTGGACGGCTGTGATGTATGTGTGCATTTTGATTGTGGGTGGGGGGGCGCGTCAAAGCGTGTTGCGCGGGGTACGGCCACGAGGTTGGTCGCCGTGGCGTGGAATGGTGGCACGCCTCGTTGGCGTGGTTTTTGACCCATTGGTGTTGTTGGGGTGTGTGTGTTACCCGTCTGCGAGGGGGGACAGTGCGATCGGCGACTTTTGTGTCACCGTAACGACGGCCGTTTGCGGGTTTGTTTTTTTTTGCACATCATACATGGCGAGGGTGAAATGTGAAGTGTTTTTGTTTGGTTTTTTTTGCCGCCCACTATTCCCTTTGCTGTACGCCGAGTTTGACAATGGTGCGACGTAACTGCAGCGTGGAGGTGTGTGAGTGACGTTGAAATGAACGTGCCATTAAGACGCATTGTTGTTGTATTGTACTGTACGTGTACGGCGACACGCACGATGATGTACCATTCGACTCTGATGTTTGATAGCCGTGTCTGACTGATTGCGTACGACGCACGCACACCGATGTCGTCATTCAAGATGCACGCTAGACGACGACGGCGGCGGCGGCGGTCGTTTGTTTGGCGAATGTCTGTACACGTGTTTGTCTGTGTCCATCCGGTATGTATTTGTTTGTTTGAAAGTGTTTTGTGTGTCGGTGACGTGGTCCGATCCGTCGCCCCCTGAGTAACTGTCGATCGGCGCGATAGACCGGCGTCACGCAACTGAACCCGAAGTCTTGGGCACACCCGTCATACTGTTGTACACCGTCGCGCTGAGAACGGTAACGAAAGGTTGACTTTGATCGGTCGGAATGTCTGGGCAGAACGTGAGGAATGAGGCAAGAGTGCAAGGAGGGGGGGCAAAAGAGAGAGGAAGGGAAAAAGGGGAGAAACGCATTCGTAGAGCAACGGAACGTTCCCGTGTCGGAGGCGTATTGGAGCCGCACTGAAATGCGTTTAACGGCGGCGCGGCTGCAAGTGTCTGCCGTGGTGAACGTTACCTTTGACGGCTGCATTGGGCTTTGCCTTTGCTTTTGCTTTCGCTTTCGCTTTCGCGTTCGCTTTCGCTTTCCCGGATGTACGTAACGTTTGTTGATATGGTTCTGAGGAAGAGTGTATGACAGTGCCGTGCCGTCCATGTTCGTGTGCCCTCCCATTGTGTGTATGCTATTGTCTGTGTACTTGAATGATGTATGTAGGTGTTAGTGGACATGTTTTACCAGTGGGGGGAAATGGATCGTCGATAGTTGCCGTCACTCTGTCACGGTCGAGATGACGCACCCTCCGTACAGAAAGGTGTCGAGAAAGTGAGTGTGTGTGTGTGTGTGTGTGTGTGTGTGTGTGCGTGCGTCCGTGAATTGGCAGTGTTTGGAGGTGGGCGTGCCCTGGATGTGGCTGTTCGTTAGGCGGTAGTGTTGTGTGGACAGGGGAGGGGCATGCGTAACGCTGCTGGCATGGCATTTCGGGAGATGGGAGGGGGCAAACGAGGAAACGAGGAGCGGCGGCCAAAGACGGGACGGGGAGGGGCGCGGGGTGTGGGTGGCTTGCGCCTGTGCTCGGCGTTGTGGTTTGTGCAAAAGAGGAGGAGAAAAACAATGTGAGTTGCCAGGGAGGGGAGCGGTGTTGTGTTGTGGTTGTCGTGGTGTAGCCGCAGACGCGGCTGTCAGTGAACGTGGCGAGACGGACGGATGCGCGGAGGGGCGGGGGCGGCGCATTTCGCCGGTGCCGTGCCGTGCCGTGCCGTGCCATGCCGTGCCATGCCTGAAAGCCGCGTGGTCGCTGTGTTGTTGGTGGCGTGGGGGCGAGGAGAGTACCGTACGGGTGTGCTTGTGCGCCGGAAATGGCACACTGCGCCCGCCCGTCTTGGAGGCTGATGGCTGTGGTGTGGAAATGGGGCGCGGTGATGTTGAAGCAGTTGAAGAACAGAAAAGAAACCAAGAAAACGGAAGGCGTGATGCGGCGGTGGTGGTGAGAGCGGGAAAAACAAAACAAAAAAAAAGAAGGAAAAACAACAAGAAACAAAAAAGAAAACAAAAAGTCTATCAATATTAAAATGTAAATGGAAATGGAAATGGACCCAGGCATAACCTCCCTGCACAAATAGCAGAGAGTCCGATGATAATAAAAATGTGCCAGAATGTTAACGTCCCTACAAAACAAACCCAACGATAATATTAATGAAAGAGTGAACCGTATGTAACATTGCAACAGACATAATGAAACCTGATAAATTGTATAAGGGCAGCAGCGTTGACCTTTGGCCCTGTATTCAGAATAAAAAGAGCCAAAGATCGTTACCCCAATGAAAAAGACACTGAAACACGTATGTAACATAGTAGCGATGGCGAGACATTGTAGCATCTGTGACCAGAGAGTTTGCGCTGGACTGCGCGAGTGTTGCGAGCGGTTCTCAGTCAGTCAGTCAGTCAGTCAGTAGTCGTCGCGTGCAGTACGCTAATAGTCGTCATGCAGAGCGGTCGGTCAGTAGTAGCAGCCGAGTGCGGTTGTTGTGATGTAGGCGGTCGGCAACACTGGTCAAGATGGTGAATAAGGTATACTGTTAATTAATATAATCATTAGATAATGAAAAATTGTATTTATTGTAATTATTCTCCAACAAGTTCCCCAATAATAATTTTTATTTCAAAAGCATTTTTCAAACATTTAATTTTTTATTGAACTAAAGAGTTCGTTGCACTTCACATTTCATTCCACTTCTTTGAAGAAAAATGTCACTAAAATCACAAAAAAAAGAGAGAATATTATTATTTGCAATGCAGTTCCTCCAAGCGCTGCGCAACAACCAGAGCAGAAATGTGACATCCATTTATTCGGAGGTAAGACTTTAATTCTGATTGTTTTGCACAGGGCCAAAGACCGATATTTCGGTTTAATTGAAGTTTCTTGTCACTGAACGGACTTTTTTAAATGTTGTGTGAAGACTTTATATTTGAGTCAGATTGCGAATTTCACATTTTTGTTGCCATTTTCAATACCTCTCATTGTGGGCGAGGTTACAATTAGCGCAATGTCCATTAGCATCCGTAAATAACATTGTCCATTATTTTAAATTTTGCTGGGAGGTTACAACACACACACAAAAGAAAAAAAAACAAAAAAAAAAATTGCATTTATATCCGCTCCTCAATTGTAGATACCCCTTACACAGCTGTGTGCAATGAATGAGTGCTGGCTGGTAATTAATTGCACTCCTTGGAGGGAAATGCCATAGGACGTAGTCTTTAAAAAGTGAATGTTTTTCGTTAAGAGACAAAAGTTACTTTAGAAAAACAGTAATAGTGGGGCTTTTGTTGTTGAACAAAATAAGTACAATGAACATACGTTATCAGATTTGCGCAATGCAGCGTCACACCACCTTTTTGATTATAACACAATATACTATACATCGTCCCGAACCGTGACCAGAGTCGCGAGACGAGCAGAGCACGCCGCCGACGCCCGCTCAGTACAACCGTCCACCCGCTACTACTGTCGACCGACTACTACCTCTCCCGACTCGCGCTACAATATATATAACAACTGTTCCTGGCGACCCGGTGCGTGCCACTACTGTCGTCTGGCGCGGTCCAAGCGCCGACTAGCAGCGATAAAGAACTCTCTGGTCAGACAGAGATGCTGTCATGCCTCGCCATCGCTCTGGTAATGAATACATACGTGTTGCAGCGTGCGTACCACCGGAACACGCAGTGGCGGAGCCAAAGACTGTGTTGTCGAGGTCGAGTGCGAGTGGGAAGAGAGGCAGCGTCGGCACGGAGATGCAAGCGAGCGCGAGACGCACGGGGGCTGCGGCGTGGCGCGTTTGCGGTCGGCGCCTTTGGTGGCAACGGCCGGGACAAGCAGCGGTGTATGGTGTGGTGCGGGGCGGACAGGGGCGGCGGTGGACGGGGAGGAGGCGGCGCGACGACGGCATGGGGGCGAAAACGGGACGGGGGACGGGGGACGGCGGATGTTGAGAGGCGTCACGCGCGGACAGGACACAGACACAGAGACACACAGATTGGAAAGGGAGGGTGCGCGGTAGTAGTTGGGAATGTGCGTACCGTGCGGGATGGGAGTGGGCGAGGAACACGGTCGTGGCCCCTGTTTTGGGTGCGTGTGATGACGTCGGTGTGTTGTGGGAAGGGAAGGTGCTGTGGCGGCGGCGCGTAATGGGCGTAGGCCGAAAAGAGAAAGGAACGTGGGCAGTGTGTTGGCAAGCGTCGGTTCGACTGCGACGTTGATGGGCAGGGCAGGGCAAGGTTAATGGTGGTAGGAGTAGGCGTGTGGGCGCAAAAAATCTGCCGCTGCAGGCGGTGCCGTAACCGCCATGGCGGGAAGGAGAGAGGGCCAAAGAAAGAAAGAAAGAAGAAAAAAAAAAAAAAAAAAAAAAGGAGGGGGGGGGGGGGGGGCGAAAGTGGAGAGGCGGTGGTGTGAGAAGGGCGGGGGCGGAAGGAAGGCAGGAAGGACAAGAGGCGAGGCGACGGCTTGCTTTGTGTATCGGTCGGTCTCTGGCTATGCTTCGTTTTCTGCAGCAGGGTCGGTGCGCGGCGTGGCTCGCGGCAGTGGGAACGCCTGGTGGCTGGACGGCCAGCAATGCGGTTGGATGGGCGGCCACAGCACCGCACCTGTGCCCGAGGAGGAGACGCTGGCGGCGGGCCCTGAGGTGAGGCCGGCTCGGCTGGGGCTGTGGATGTGTAGGTGTGGCGCCGCTGCTGCAACAACGAGTAAAACGCGAGAAGAAGGGATGGCGGTAGAGAGGAAAAAAAAAAATATAAAAGGTCGTGTTGTGTTGATGCGCAGGCAGACGCGTACAGAGAGACGAGCCCGGTCTGCAGCAGGGTGTGGCCGTGCCGAGTGCAGAGCAGCGGCGGCTCGGTTCGGTTCGGCCCGGCCCGGCGGGCCGCGCTGTTGTCGCGGACGTGAGCGCCCCCTGGCGGGTGGCCGGAGGCGGCGCGGCGTGTTGGACGTGTGGCTGGTGGCAGTGCACAATTTGCGAGTGGCTGGCGGTGTGGTGTGGCGGTTGGCGCGTCGGGCGGCGGAGAGGTATGTGTTGCGGGCGCCCTTTGCTGCGCTGCGTCGTTGCGTGTGCCGTACAGGGCGGGCGCTTGTCGACTGTGTGGCGAATTGGCGTGAAACGGCTGCCGAGAGGTGTGTGGTAGCGAGCCGGTCGGTGGTGTCAGTGCGAAGGGGAATGTGCGTGCGTTTGGCGGTTTCGGTGTGCTTTTTGCGGCGTGAGAGTGGGAATTAGTGGGGCCGGCTGTTGTGTTGGTTCCTTGTGTCTTGTGTCGCGTAGCGTGATGGCAACGTGGAAGGACGCCGGTTTCGTTTCGAGCCTTGCGTGTGGTTGTCGACGTTGACTGGTTGGCGTGTGCCGATGCACGTGCATGTGTGGGTCGCGAGTGCGTTTTTGGCTGGCTGTGTGTGTGTGTGTGTGTGTGTGTGTGTGTGTGTGTGTGTGTGTTTTGGGGGGGGGGAAGGGGGAGGCGGTGGTGAAAGTGCAGTCGTTGCCACGGGCGTCGTCGGGTGGGGCTGGCTGGGGCTGTGCGTCGTGGCGGAAAGGTGGTAGGTTGCGGGAAGCGAGCCCGTCGTTGACGGTGTCGCGTGAGTTGTGAATCGAGTGGGGCGCGGGGCGCGGGACAGGAGCAGCGTGCCGCTGCGTCGTGGTCGTCAGCAGAGGCTGTGCGTGTGCTTGTCCTTTTTGTGGGCGGTTCGTGCGAGGCGTTTTTGTTTTGTGTTGCCCTAGTTGTTAGTTTATTTTGTTTGTGTTTGTTATTTTGAGACGACGACTGGTTGGTGGCGTGCGCGCGAAGTGGCGGTGTGCGCTTCCCGTGTCGTTTGTGTTGTTTGGTTTTTTTGTTTTTGTGTGTTTTTTTTTGCACTGGGCCCCGGTGGGTGGGTGCGTGTGTGTCGATTGCCGGCTGGCGAAAGGTGCGCCATCGGCGGGGTGGGTCGCCGGCACAAGTAGAGGCGGCGGCGTTGTTGCTGTTGTTGTGTGGTGTTTGTTTTGTTCGGCTGTGTCGGCGAGCTGTGTTGCGGTGCGTGTGAATGGTGGTGCAAAAGTGCTGGCGTTGGGGCTGCGACTGCGACGGCGGCGAGCCGCGGGCGCGCCATTGATAGTGATGTTGTGAACAGCGGCTGTGTACGGTAGTGGTGTTGTTGTAGCACGACGTGCATCCGGGCCGGCGCGGAAAGCGCAGTTGCGGGCGGTTGCCCTTCGGTGCCAGCCCATGTCGCGTGAGCGGCGGGTTGCTCTGGTGTCGACATGTGGTGCTCTGGGTTGTTGTGTGGTGCCCTTTGGCCGGTGGGGGTGGTTCGCGTGTGTCTCGTTCGCGCTCGGTGTCTGGTCGTGGTCGTGCTGCTCCCCCGTCTGTCGGCGGTTTCCGACGTCGTCTGTACGTTTTTGTTCGTTTGCGGCGTGCCTGCCGACGTCGTCCCGTCGCGACCTTTCAACCGAAAGTGTGGCGCCCGAAGGTGAACGAACGTAACCCTGACCTCGGCGCTTTACGCTGAGCCGAGCGAACCGAACCTAACCTGTGGTGTGGCGAGGTGAGCTCAGCCTGTGAGCCCCTAACGTCTACGTAAGGTAAGCTGTCCGGCTCACGCCTCACGTTTGAACGCTTTTTTAACCTACGTTTGACGCTTCTTAACCTAGCACTGACCCCTTAACCTAACGTGTAACCTAACCTAACCTAACCTAACCTCTGACGCCTGACGTGTTTGAATGCTTAACCTAAGTTTGACGCTTAACCTAACCCAAGTCCCCTTAACCTAACCCACGTCCACCTAACCTAACCTAACCTAACGTAGACGTGTAAACGTAATGTGTAACGCGTAACGTGTAAGGTCGGCTGTCGTGTGTGCTTGACGGCAGATTGGGTTGGTCTGTAGATTCGGATTGCGGTTTGCCTCGGTCGAGGGGTTGGGTCGGAAGCGGCGAGGGGCGGCGGCGCCTGTTGCGCAGGCGGCGTCCGTTTGCGGCGGGCAATTGTTGAGAAACGGCTGTGAATGTTGGCGGGCGAGAGGAGGAGGACGGCGCGCGATGTGGCCCGACGGCTGCGGGCCGATCGGGAAACGGCGGGAGGGCGACGGAAGGCGATGGGGCGGCGGAGGCGCGTTTGCACGGCCGTCATCGCCGCACGCCTCGGCTTGTGTGGCTGTGGCGCCGGCCGCGCTGGCCGGGCTGCCGCGGCGACGGTGTGGGAGTTTTGCCGAAGGTTTGGCCATTGTGGCGGGTCGTCGGCTGGGGCTGTGGGGGCGGCATTTGGGCGGGGGCGGCGATTCTCGGCGGGCCGACCCAGGCTGTAGCGCGCGGTAGCTGCAGTTTGGCCGTGGTTTGCGGCGCTGCCGTGGCGACTGGTTGGCGACTGTGGTGTGGCTGTGTGTAGCCCCATCCTCGGTGGTTTGAAAGGCGCGGGCGGTTGTGGCGCAGGTTTGGGGCTGCTCCGCACAGGCTGTCGGACGTTGGGCGGTAGCAAGCGCGGGAGGCGCGGCGCGGCGGCGCGCAGAGTGGCGGCCGCTCTCTCGGCCGTCCGCGCCCGCCCGCGACACTGGCTGGGCCTTGTGATTCTCTGCTCTGCTGCTGTGCTGTGCTTGCGTGCCTGCCGTCCCGCTCGCTCTCGCTGTGTGTTACGCGCGTCGTCGAAATGGCAGATCAGGCGGCTACGAACGAGACTGCTGCGGCACCCGCCGCCACCGGCACTACGAAGAAGGCCAAGTCTGCGTCGTCTGCGAAGAAGCCGCGCGCCAAGCCTGCGCACCCGCGCACCTCTGAGATGGTGACGGCCGCCATCAAGAGTCTGAAGGAGCGCGGCGGGTCGTCGCTGCAGGCGATCAAGAAGTACATAGCCGCGCACTACAAGCTGGACGCGGAGAAGCTGGCGCCGTTTATCAAGAAGTACCTCAAGTCGGCCGTCGTGGCGGGCGAGCTGGTGCAGACGAAGGGGAAGGGCGCGTCCGGCTCGTTCAAGCTTGCCGGCGCCGGCGGCGGGGGGGCGGCCGAGGGCGGCAAGGCTCGTGCTGGCGGTGCCAAGAAGAAGCGCGCCGCTCCGGCCAGCAAGGAGAAGAAGGGCGCCCGTGCGGCCGGCGCAAAGAAGGCTGGTGGCGTGAAGGCGGCGACCGGTCGGAAGGCGGGCGCCGCCAAGAAGGCGTCTGCGGCGTCGGCCGCTCCCGCGGGTGCGAAGAAGGCGGCTGCGGCCAAGCCGGCCAAGGCCAAGTCGCCGTCGAAGGCGAAGAAGGCCGCCAAGGTTCCGACGAAGAAGCCGAAGGCGCCGCGCCCGAAGAAGGCGACGACGCCGTCTAAGGCGAAGGCTTCGCCCAAGAAGAAGAAGTAGAGTAGAGGAGAAAGAGATGGGGGAAAGGAAGGGTTTGGCGCTTGACTCCGTCGTCCCCACCCCCCGTCGTCGTCTAGTGGCGCGCAAGAGACGCGCGGCCCAAAACGGCCCTTCTCAGGGCCATCAAAGCACGTCGGGGAAGGTTTTGATTGTCGTGTTGCGTTTGGTGTGGGTGTCTGTCTGTATGCCCGTGGGGATGCTGTTTGCGTGCCGTGGTGGTTGGATTGCGGGGGTCGGTGGCGGGTGTGGGCGGCGGTAGCGGTAAGCGGTGTTGTTGTTGTTGTTGTTGTTGTTGTTGTCGTGGTTGATTGTCGCCGTGTTTGTGGCGGCGGCCGACGGTTGGTTTTCTGTCACGTTGTTTAGTTTGAATACGTTGGTTGGCTTGCCTGCGTTCGTTCTTCTCGGATGTCTGTCTTGTCGAGTCGTGTCTGGTCTTTGTTTTGTTCCTTTGTGTGTGTGTGTGTTATGTTTTGCAACGGGGGGCACGTTGAGATGCGGAAGGAGTCGGCGGGGATTTCGGTGGCGTGTAGAGCGAGCGAGCGCGTCGGAGTGGAGTGCGGGTTTTTTTTGTTTTCGAAACGAAAGCGGCGGCCGGCCAGCCACCCGTGCGGTGTGACGTCGGCCGTTGGGTATTGTGCGCTTTGAGCGCCGGGGAGGGATGATGTGTGATTGTTGCGCGCTGCTAGCAGGCAGGCAGAGTGAGCGGGTGTGGCGGACGGACGGGAAGTGGTGGTTTTTGTTTTTGGGTTGCGGGGCGAGAGGCAGGCGACCGACAAAGTTTGCTCGCGACGGAGAGATGTTAGTGGCCCTGAAAAGGGCCGTTTTTGTTTGTGCGGTGCGGTGCCGCGGCGCGGTTTAGGCGCGCTCGCCGCGGATGCGGCGCGCGAGCTGGATGTCCTTGGGCATGATGGTGACGCGCTTGGCGTGGATTGCGCACAGGTTGGTGTCTTCGAAGAGGCCGACGAGGTAGGCCTCGCTGGCCTCCTGCAGGGCCATGACTGCGGAGCTCTGGAAGCGCAGGTCGGTCTTGAAGTCCTGGGCGATCTCGCGCACTAGGCGCTGGAATGGCAGCTTGCGGATGAGCAGCTCTGTGCTCTTCTGGTAGCGCCTGATTTCTCGCAGGGCGACGGTGCCCGGCCTGTAGCGGTGGGGCTTCTTGACGCCTCCGGTGGCGGGCGCGCTCTTCCTCGCCGCCTTGGTGGCGAGCTGTTTGCGCGGCGCCTTTCCGCCGGTGGACTTGCGGGCCGTTTGCTTTGTGCGGGCCATGGCGGTAGCGGTAGCGGAGCGGCGTGCGTGGAGGTTAGGTGTGGCGCGGCGTCCGGTGCTGCCTTGACAACGGGCCCGCGCGCCTCCGTGCTGCGCTTATATGCCCTCGGTTGCGCGTGGTGGGGGGAGGGCGGGCCAGAGTCTATATAGGGGGGCGGCGGGCGCGCTGGGCGCAGACCGTAGCCGACTCGCCAGCCGCTGCAGCCGCTGTTTGTGCACGTTTTGCTTTGCCCGAGGAAGGAAGGATGACAGGCCGCGGCAAGGGAGGAAAGGGGCTCGGCAAGGGTGGCGCCAAGCGGCACCGCAAGGTGTTGCGCGACAACATCCAGGGCATCACGAAGCCCGCCATCCGCCGCCTGGCTCGCAGGGGCGGCGTGAAGCGCATCTCTGGTCTGATCTACGAGGAGACCCGCGGGGTGCTGAAGGTGTTCCTGGAGAACGTGATCCGCGACGCGGTGACGTACACTGAGCACGCCAAGCGCAAGACTGTGACGGCCATGGACGTGGTGTACGCCCTGAAGAGGCAGGGGCGCACCCTGTACGGTTTCGGCGGTTAGGCTGCGTCGCAGCGGGCGCTGGCCTTCCCGCGGCCGTGCTTGTGGGTGGGAGAGACTAGAAAACGGCCCTTTTCAGGGCCACCACACTGTTCGGAAGTTGAAAAGTGCGAAAGAGTCTGTGTTGTTGCTGCGTGTGTGCGCTGTGTTGTTTGTTTGTTTCTTTCTTTCTTTCCGTTTGAGCGACGTGATGTGACTGGGAGGGGAGAAGGAAAGGAAACGTGTCATGTGGCTGGCTGTGTGTGGAGCTGCTTCGTTTGTGTGTCTTTGTATCGATCGCGACGGAGATGGCGGGCTGTGTGTTGTTGTGCGAGAGGCGGTGATTATTTGCTTGCGTGGTTTGGCTCTGTGTGTTTGTTTGCGGCGGCGTTGGGGTTTCCGAGGCAAGGCGTGTGGGCATAGGCGGCCGGATCAGCTGTTTCGTTCGTGTCGACGGCCGTTGCGCGCGGGAGTGGAGGGCGGTGTGTCGACACGCCTCCCTTTAACAATGGTCATTATTGCTGCCGTTGTCGGTTTGGAAGGCGACTGCGACCGTGCAAAATGTGTGTGTGTGTGTGTGTGTGTTGGGCCACACGGGCTGTGTGGGCGACAAGATGGCGGACGTGCGCCGGCGGCGGCTGTGCTGTGACAGTGCAAAGTTAAAACAAAACAAGGTGCGGCGAGGACGACTGCAATTTTGCTTTGGACGTAGGTTTGTGTGGTGGCCCTGAAAAGGGCCGATTGTTGTGGGCCGAGCCGGCAAAGCGCGTTGCGTGCAGGGGAGCACGCGGCGCTGCGATTGCCTGGCCTCCTTTAGGCCTTCTTCTCGGTCTTCTTTGGCAGCAGGACGGCCTGGATGTTGGGCAGGACACCACCCTGTGCGATGGTGACGCCCGACAGGAGCTTGTTGAGCTCCTCGTCGTTGCGGATGGCAAGCTGCAGGTGGCGCGGGATGATGCGCGTCTTCTTGTTGTCGCGGGCCGCGTTTCCGGCCAGCTCGAGCACCTCAGCCGCGAGGTACTCCATGACGGCGGCGAGGTAGACGGGCGCCCCGGCGCCGACGCGCTCTGCGTAGTTTCCCTTGCGCAGGAGGCGGTGGATTCTGCCGACCGGGAACTGGAGCCCAGCCCTGCTTGAGCGGGACTTTGACTTGCCCTTGACTTTGCCTCCCTTTCCGCGTCCGGACATGGCGATGGGCTAGCGACGGTGCACACGAAACGGAAACGAAAACGACCGGTGCGAGCGGCAGCGAGTCGAGCAGCGGAGTGCGTGCCGGCGCAGCCGGGGTGGGGGTGCTTTATGGGCTCGGGTGCGGCGGCCGGTTGCGCGCGCGCCCCATTGGTCGGCGGCCGCAACAGGGCGAGCTGGTAAAGGTGCGGCGGCGGCTGGCGGCGGGTCAGTCTCGCGCTGGCGGTCGTAGCGCTCGCTTCGCTCGCTAGCGTTGGAGACGCCCGAGGCAGTGTCTTTGTTAAGACGCGCGCAAAATTGTCGTGTTGGGGCGGCGTGCATCTGCCTTCGCGGAGCTAGCCGTTGCCGCTCTTGCCGCCGCAACTCGTGTGGCTGCCGCAATCGCCGCCGCATCCACTGCGGCTGCCGCTGCGGCTACCGTCGCCTGTGCTGGTACTGCTGTACCGGCAACTCCAAAAAAGCAATTGTCGTTGGGTTGTCGTACCGAGACAGGCAGTAGGTTAGAATAACTCCGGAGAGCCGGAATTTAGGGACTGTTAGTGGTAGGGGACGCTGCAGAGCCAGGGCCCCTGCTGCGGCGGGACCAGCCCGCGTTCTGCCAGGCCAGATAAAAACTAGGGACCAGGCAGACTCTCGCGTGTAGGGTCCATCTCCATGACCCCCCTTCCCTCTGACTTCATCGGAAAGGGCTGAATGAAGATCCAGCCCAACCCCAAAATGAATAGGACAAGCCACACTCCGACAGGAGCAAAACCAAGATCACCGTCATGTCCACCCAACATAGACGTCCGCCGAAAAAATGACAACGAAGTAACTCCTAAATGCATACCACAGCCTGGCCCAAGCCAGGAGCCAAGCCAAGAAAACGAACACTCACAACGGGCCTCCAGACCCACAGACACTGACCCCAGCTTCGAATTCAGACTGCCAAGGGGCAGACGCTCCCCAAAAAGGCGGCCACAAATAAATCAGACTACTCCAACTGAACTCTCCTTCGAGAGTGAAAACATATATCAAGTCCTCGACCTTATCGAAGTGCTACCGGCAGCTCTGCTGACGCAGAACGAGCCAAAAGAGCCAGAGAACACTGACACACTGGAAGTGTTACCGGCAGCTCTGCTGACGCAGAACGAGCCAAAAGAGCCAGAGAACACTGACACACCGGGTAAACCATCCACATCTGAACTCAAGAACACCGAACAACAGCAACAGGCATCACAACACACACTGCAACCTCAAGCGGGGCGCAGCGCAGCCAACAACAAAGTACCACCTATCGTTGTACATCAACCATGCGACTTCCAAAAGCTAAACAAAACCCTGAAGGAAAAGGTCAAGGGGCCACTAAAAGCCATCTTCCGCGGAGACAGCGTCAAATACCACTTCGACACTGCGGAAGACTACAGGGAGGCAGAAAAATTCCTGAGGCAGGAAAATCTACCCTACTACGGTCACCAGCTTGCCGACCAACGCTGTAGACGCTTTGTCATGAAAGGACTACTACCCAACACACCGGAAGACGAAGTTAAAGCAGCACTTACACAAAAAGGCCACCAGATCGTGTCCGTTTTTGAACACAAAAAGAGGGACAGAGAGACACATCAACTTATCCCCCAGGGAACTTACCAAATTGCAACGCCACAAATCAAAGACGCCGACAAACTGTATGACATACGTGGCTTGCTGGGGATGGTGGTACGTGTGGAGGCATACAGAGCGAAAAATGGTCCTGCACAGTGCCACCGATGCCAAAGACTAGACCACACCGCGAACTACTGTCAGCTACCAGCACGATGTGTACGCTGCGCCGGACTACACCACTCCAAGGACTGTCAGAAACCACGATCAGAACCACCCACCTGCGCAAACTGCAAAGGGAACCACCCAGCAAACTTTAAAGGGTGCGAACACTATCAAAAGAGGCTAAAGCCATTCAGACCAGCCCAAAACGCGACCCGTCAAGAATACACAAGAACCGAACTACAGTCAGACTCAGCAAGATACACCGACAGACGACAGACAGCGGCAAACGCCACCATCACAAGAGATATTCGGGTAACCGACCGCACTTACGCAAATGTAACCACACCTCCACAACAACATTTACAACACGACAAAACCGTGGCCCCAGGCACTCCAACCCGACAACAACTGGGCGCCCCACCACAACATCAACCACCAGCAGATCACAGGCCCACTGAACTGGGAACAGCACTGGCGGAGATACTGTCCACATTGCAACTTTTCAATAAACAAATCCTCGTGACAACCATCATCACTACGGCCAACAAACTCCGCACAGCAAAAGACAAAACAGCGAAGGCAGTAATACTGCTGGAAGCAGCCATAATGCTCACGGAGTAAAAATGGCGGGACACAGGAGGCAAAAACGTGACATAACCATTTGCGTCTGGAACGCAAATGGCATCAAACGCAAGAAGATCGAAACTCAAGCGTTCATAGCTGAAAAAGACATTGACATCATGCTAATTACAGAAACCCACCTGCAGCCATCAGACAACTTCCGACTCCGAAACATGACTTGTTACAGAACCGACCGACGGAACCAACGAGGTGGAGGCACAGCAATACTCATTAAGAACACAATAACTCATGACCCAGTGAGCTGCCCAGAACTGCAACAAATGGAAGTCACTCTCGCCAAAATAAACACCGACGATGGGGCGATACTAATCGGGGCCACATACCTCGCCCCCAACCGCCAGCTTCTAGAAGACGACTTACGAGCAGTACTAGATCTCCACCCCAAAATTCTCCTAGGGGGAGACCTAAACGCAAAACATCCCTTTTGGAACTCGCGGATAGTGAACCCGAAGGGAAATAAGCTGCAATCGCTGGAAGAAACGCTCCAGTTTATCGTCCAAGGGCCAGACGACCCCACACGAACACCACTCCTACCCCAACAGAGACCAGATGTCCTTGACATTATATTAACCAAGGGCCCAATAGGCAATGTAAAAATGACAGTCTGCAACAACCTGACATCCGACCATCACCCAGTACTCGTCAACATCCGTAAGATAAGACCACCAACTCAACCACAAACGAAAACCATAAACATAAATTGGGACCAATATAGAACGACATTAACAGCCTCCTCTCGACCAACCACCGACCTCACCACAGTCAACAAAGTAGATAAAGCAATACAGAAGCTAACAAAAGACATCCAAATAGCCGCCAAAAACGCCACCACAACAACAACAGTAGAAAAACAGCAAGAAAACCTTCCCCCACTACTGCAAGACCTCCGACACCTGAAAAACATGGCACGAAAGCGATGGCAACGAACACGCGACCCTAGGGACCGCACAGAAATGAATAAACTAACAAGAGAACTGCAGAAACGCCTCACAGAATGGCGCGCCGAAAGTTGGAACGACCTCATGGAAACATTCAGGCTCCAATCACAGGACGAATGGAAATTAGTCACAAACCTAAAAAGCCAGCCAACGGGGAAGAGGGCCCTATCAGGCCAACAAGGCACCGTATTCGATGCCCTGGCAAGAGCCGAATTATTAGCTGACACTTTCGAAGACCAAAACTCCCTACCCCAGTACGACGTTCGCACGAGGGAAGACCACGAAAAAGACAGAATAATGCGCCGTGAAACTGAAGCACTCAGAAACACAATTCCAGCCATACCACCAGAACTAGCCACACCCAGCGAAATACGGAGAGAAATACGAAAACGAAGCGGAAAAACAGCCCCAGGTCTCGACAGAATAACCCACATGCATCTCAAAAACCTCCCTAGAAAACCCCTTGTCCTCCTGACTAGAATAATAAACAGATGCCTACAACTGAATTACTTCCCCACAACATGGAAGAAAGCAAAATTGATAACAATTCCAAAAGCAGGAAAAAACCCCAGCCTACCAGCCAACAACAGACCCATAAGCCTCCTTCACACCATGGGGAAAATTCTAGAAAGGGTTATCCTAAACCGCATCCAAAAAGCCCTCACCGAAGACAACACCATCCGGGCAGAACAATTTGGCTTCCAAAGGAAAGTTTCTGCTGAACTCCAAGTACTCCGGTTAACCGAACATATTGCCCAAAACATGAACTACGAAAACTCAACAGCCGCCATCTTCCTTGATTGGGAAAAAGCATTCGACAAAGTATGGCATCAGAACCTCATATGGAAACTCCTCAGACAAACAACCATCCCGGCCACCTACATCAAAATTATAGACAGCTTCCTGACCGACAGACACTTCGTAGTCGAAATTGACGGAAAACACTCATCCACACGACCGCTGACTGCAGGAATACCCCAAGGATCAGTTCTCTCGCCGACCCTGTTTAACATCTACGCAAACGACATCCCACTAGAGCCAGGAGTAAATATCGCCCAGTTCGCTGACGATACAGCCCTTTTCACAAGCGGCAAGCGTCACCTCACCAATATCAAAAGGCTGCAGCGACAAGTAACCCTAGTGGAAGCATGGTGTCGACAAAATAAAATGCAACTGAACGCAGGGAAATCAGCCGCAGTTTACTTTACAAGGAAAAGACCTATCCTTGAAGAAAACCTGCGACTAAATGCACAAGAACTCCCGTGGAGGGACGAAGTAAAATATTTAGGCGTCATATTGGACAAAAAATTGCTCTACCACCGTCACATTAAGGAAAAGAAACAAAAAGCCCAAAACCTAGCAAAGGCCCTCTATCCCATTTTCAAAAGCAAAAACCTAAAGCAAGAAACCAAACGGACATTATACAAAACTGCAATCCTCCCGACGATGACGTATGGCTGCACCTCTTGGGGCACTGCAAGCAGAACAACCAGACACCAACTACAAATCGTTCAAAACAAAGTGTTGCGCTGGATCCTAGGGGCCCCACCATGGGCACGTACCAGACACCTCCACGAGATCATGGAGATGGACATGTTGGACGAAACAGTCAAGAAATTAGCAACACGGGTTCACAACAAACTAGATATAATAAGAGACAACTGTAGGCAACTAACTAACGTAGGCACCAGTAAACCCAAACATTGGCACAAGCAACGCGTGCCACGTAGCATAATTGACGAACCAGCAGACCAAGCTGACGACTAGTAGAATAGAGTAGACATAAATGATGCAAATAGTCAAAATCACCAGCCACCCCTCGTAGATTAGAACTAGCATATAGTGAGTAGTTAGATTAAAATAACAACCATCTCTCAATATAAATGCATAACTAGCAAAACCCATAGCTCATAAGGTTAGGTAGTATTAGAAATTAAATGTGTGCAAATTCACTGTGTATAAGGATAGGTAGGATTAGCATTATAAAGAACTAAGAAACTAGGACTCACATCCACAACCAAAGTACGACAACCCAACGGCAATCACCCAAGAAGCAACAAGAAATCAAGAAGACAACGAGAACCACACAACTCCCGAAGAGGAAGAACAGACCACCAACCAAGGAGGCGGATTGGCGGACACAGTCCGAAAAAAAATAACATTCCTGTCCCCCAAAGTCAAATAAATAGTGCCACCACAGCACAACCAACCAAACATACACAAAAATACACGGCGAATCGGCAAAGCCGATGGGCCTCTCTTCAACAAAGTGACACAACAAAAAAAAAAAAAAAAA
The DNA here is from genome assembly GCF_021461395.2 of Schistocerca americana. Lineage (NCBI taxonomy): Eukaryota > Metazoa > Arthropoda > Insecta > Orthoptera > Acrididae > Schistocerca > Schistocerca americana. The sequence continues at coordinate 28,590 of NW_025726063.1, forward strand.
AAAAAAAAAAAAAAAAAAAAAAAAAAAAAAAAAAAAAAAAAAAACTGGCGGCGGGTGCCACTGTGTGGGGAGACGCTGACTAGAGCGGAGCGCTTGCTACTGGTGTTGCTGCTGCCGTACGTTGGTTCGAGATGCCGCCCAAGACTAGCGGGAAGGCCGCCAAGAAGGCTGGCAAGGCGCAGAAGAACATTTCGAAGGGCGACAAGAAGAAGAAGCGCAAGAGGAAGGAGAGCTATGCCATCTACATCTACAAGGTGCTGAAGCAGGTGCACCCTGACACGGGCATCTCGTCGAAGGCGATGAGCATCATGAACAGCTTCGTGAACGACATTTTCGAGCGCATTGCGGCCGAGGCTTCTCGCCTGGCGCACTACAACAAGCGCTCGACCATCACGTCCCGCGAGATCCAGACCGCTGTGCGGCTGTTGCTGCCTGGCGAGCTGGCCAAGCACGCCGTGAGCGAGGGCACGAAGGCGGTGACCAAGTACACGAGCTCCAAGTAAGGAGGTGGCTCTGGAATGGAAGGAAGGATGGAGAAGGCTCCTCCGTTGCGAGAGCGGCAAAACGGCCCTTTTCAGGGCCACCAACTTGCCTTTTGCGGGAAGGGCGGAATTGTTGTTGTTGTTTGTGTGGACGGCTGTGATGTATGTGTGCATTTTGATTGTGGGTGGGGGGGCGCGTCAAAGCGTGTTGCGCGGGGTACGGCCACGAGGTTGGTCGCCGTGGCGTGGAATGGTGGCACGCCTCGTTGGCGTGGTTTTTGACCCATTGGTGTTGTTGGGGTGTGTGTGTTACCCGTCTGCGAGGGGGGACAGTGCGATCGGCGACTTTTGTGTCACCGTAACGACGGCCGTTTGCGGGTTTGTTTTTTTTGCACATCATACATGGCGAGGGTGAAATGTGAAGTGTTTTTGTTTGGTTTTTTTTGCCGCCCACTATTCCCTTTGCTGTACGCCGAGTTTGACAATGGTGCGACGTAACTGCAGCGTGGAGGTGTGTGAGTGACGTTGAAATGAACGTGCCATTAAGACGCATTGTTGTTGTATTGTACTGTACGTGTACGGCGACACGCACGATGATGTACCATTCGACTCTGATGTTTGATAGCCGTGTCTGACTGATTGCGTACGACGCACGCACACCGATGTCGTCATTCAAGATGCACGCTAGACGACGACGGCGGCGGCGGCGGTCGTTTGTTTGGCGAATGTCTGTACACGTGTTTGTCTGTGTCCATCCGGTATGTATTTGTTTGTTTGAAAGTGTTTTGTGTGTCGGTGACGTGGTCCGATCCGTCGCCCCCTGAGTAACTGTCGATCGGCGCGATAGACCGGCGTCACGCAACTGAACCCGAAGTCTTGGGCACACCCGTCATACTGTTGTACACCGTCGCGCTGAGAACGGTAACGAAAGGTTGACTTTGATCGGTCGGAATGTCTGGGCAGAACGTGAGGAATGAGGCAAGAGTGCAAGGAGGGGGGGCAAAAGAGAGAGGAAGGGAAAAAGGGGAGAAACGCATTCGTAGAGCAACGGAACGTTCCCGTGTCGGAGGCGTATTGGAGCCGCACTGAAATGCGTTTAACGGCGGCGCGGCTGCAAGTGTCTGCCGTGGTGAACGTTACCTTTGACGGCTGCATTGGGCTTTGCCTTTGCTTTTGCTTTCGCTTTCGCTTTCGCGTTCGCTTTCGCTTTCCCGGATGTACGTAACGTTTGTTGATATGGTTCTGAGGAAGAGTGTATGACAGTGCCGTGCCGTCCATGTTCGTGTGCCCTCCCATTGTGTGTATGCTATTGTCTGTGTACTTGAATGATGTATGTAGGTGTTAGTGGACATGTTTTACCAGTGGGGGGAAATGGATCGTCGATAGTTGCCGTCACTCTGTCACGGTCGAGATGACGCACCCTCCGTACAGAAAGGTGTCGAGAAAGTGAGTGTGTGTGTGTGTGTGTGTGTGTGTGTGTGTGCGTGCGTCCGTGAATTGGCAGTGTTTGGAGGTGGGCGTGCCCTGGATGTGGCTGTTCGTTAGGCGGTAGTGTTGTGTGGACAGGGGAGGGGCATGCGTAACGCTGCTGGCATGGCATTTCGGGAGATGGGAGGGGGCAAACGAGGAAACGAGGAGCGGCGGCCAAAGACGGGACGGGGAGGGGCGCGGGGTGTGGGTGGCTTGCGCCTGTGCTCGGCGTTGTGGTTTGTGCAAAAGAGGAGGAGAAAAACAATGTGAGTTGCCAGGGAGGGGAGCGGTGTTGTGTTGTGGTTGTCGTGGTGTAGCCGCAGACGCGGCTGTCAGTGAACGTGGCGAGACGGACGGATGCGCGGAGGGGCGGGGGCGGCGCATTTCGCCGGTGCCGTGCCGTGCCGTGCCGTGCCATGCCGTGCCATGCCTGAAAGCCGCGTGGTCGCTGTGTTGTTGGTGGCGTGGGGGCGAGGAGAGTACCGTACGGGTGTGCTTGTGCGCCGGAAATGGCACACTGCGCCCGCCCGTCTTGGAGGCTGATGGCTGTGGTGTGGAAATGGGGCGCGGTGATGTTGAAGCAGTTGAAGAACAGAAAAGAAACCAAGAAAACGGAAGGCGTGATGCGGCGGTGGTGGTGAGAGCGGGAAAAACAAAACAAAAAAAAAGAAGGAAAAACAACAAGAAACAAAAAAGAAAACAAAAAGTCTATCAATATTAAAATGTAAATGGAAATGGAAATGGACCCAGGCATAACCTCCCTGCACAAATAGCAGAGAGTCCGATGATAATAAAAATGTGCCAGAATGTTAACGTCCCTACAAAACAAACCCAACGATAATATTAATGAAAGAGTGAACCGTATGTAACATTGCAACAGACATAATGAAACCTGATAAATTGTATAAGGGCAGCAGCGTTGACCTTTGGCCCTGTATTCAGAATAAAAAGAGCCAAAGATCGTTACCCCAATGAAAAAGACACTGAAACACGTATGTAACATAGTAGCGATGGCGAGACATTGTAGCATCTGTGACCAGAGAGTTTGCGCTGGACTGCGCGAGTGTTGCGAGCGGTTCTCAGTCAGTCAGTCAGTCAGTCAGTAGTCGTCGCGTGCAGTACGCTAATAGTCGTCATGCAGAGCGGTCGGTCAGTAGTAGCAGCCGAGTGCGGTTGTTGTGATGTAGGCGGTCGGCAACACTGGTCAAGATGGTGAATAAGGTATACTGTTAATTAATATAATCATTAGATAATGAAAAATTGTATTTATTGTAATTATTCTCCAACAAGTTCCCCAATAATAATTTTTATTTCAAAAGCATTTTTCAAACATTTAATTTTTTATTGAACTAAAGAGTTCGTTGCACTTCACATTTCATTCCACTTCTTTGAAGAAAAATGTCACTAAAATCACAAAAAAAAAGAGAGAATATTATTATTTGCAATGCAGTTCCTCCAAGCGCTGCGCAACAACCAGAGCAGAAATGTGACATCCATTTATTCGGAGGTAAGACTTTAATTCTGATTGTTTTGCACAGGGCCAAAGACCGATATTTCGGTTTAATTGAAGTTTCTTGTCACTGAACGGACTTTTTTAAATGTTGTGTGAAGACTTTATATTTGAGTCAGATTGCGAATTTCACATTTTTGTTGCCATTTTCAATACCTCTCATTGTGGGCGAGGTTACAATTAGCGCAATGTCCATTAGCATCCGTAAATAACATTGTCCATTATTTTAAATTTTGCTGGGAGGTTACAACACACACACAAAAGAAAAAAAAACAAAAAAAAAATTGCATTTATATCCGCTCCTCAATTGTAGATACCCCTTACACAGCTGTGTGCAATGAATGAGTGCTGGCTGGTAATTAATTGCACTCCTTGGAGGGAAATGCCATAGGACGTAGTCTTTAAAAAGTGAATGTTTTTCGTTAAGAGACAAAAGTTACTTTAGAAAAACAGTAATAGTGGGGCTTTTGTTGTTGAACAAAATAAGTACAATGAACATACGTTATCAGATTTGCGCAATGCAGCGTCACACCACCTTTTTGATTATAACACAATATACTATACATCGTCCCGAACCGTGACCAGAGTCGCGAGACGAGCAGAGCACGCCGCCGACGCCCGCTCAGTACAACCGTCCACCCGCTACTACTGTCGACCGACTACTACCTCTCCCGACTCGCGCTACAATATATATAACAACTGTTCCTGGCGACCCGGTGCGTGCCACTACTGTCGTCTGGCGCGGTCCAAGCGCCGACTAGCAGCGATAAAGAACTCTCTGGTCAGACAGAGATGCTGTCATGCCTCGCCATCGCTCTGGTAATGAATACATACGTGTTGCAGCGTGCGTACCACCGGAACACGCAGTGGCGGAGCCAAAGACTGTGTTGTCGAGGTCGAGTGCGAGTGGGAAGAGAGGCAGCGTCGGCACGGAGATGCAAGCGAGCGCGAGACGCACGGGGGCTGCGGCGTGGCGCGTTTGCGGTCGGCGCCTTTGGTGGCAACGGCCGGGACAAGCAGCGGTGTATGGTGTGGTGCGGGGCGGACAGGGGCGGCGGTGGACGGGGAGGAGGCGGCGCGACGACGGCATGGGGGCGAAAACGGGACGGGGGACGGGGGACGGCGGATGTTGAGAGGCGTCACGCGCGGACAGGACACAGACACAGAGACACACAGATTGGAAAGGGAGGGTGCGCGGTAGTAGTTGGGAATGTGCGTACCGTGCGGGATGGGAGTGGGCGAGGAACACGGTCGTGGCCCCTGTTTTGGGTGCGTGTGATGACGTCGGTGTGTTGTGGGAAGGGAAGGTGCTGTGGCGGCGGCGCGTAATGGGCGTAGGCCGAAAAGAGAAAGGAACGTGGGCAGTGTGTTGGCAAGCGTCGGTTCGACTGCGACGTTGATGGGCAGGGCAGGGCAAGGTTAATGGTGGTAGGAGTAGGCGTGTGGGCGCAAAAAATCTGCCGCTGCAGGCGGTGCCGTAACCGCCATGGCGGGAAGGAGAGAGGGCCAAAGAAAGAAAGAAAGAAGAAAAAAAAAAAAAAAAAAAAAAGGAGGGGGGGGGGGGGGGCGAAAGTGGAGAGGCGGTGGTGTGAGAAGGGCGGGGGCGGAAGGAAGGCAGGAAGGACAAGAGGCGAGGCGACGGCTTGCTTTGTGTATCGGTCGGTCTCTGGCTATGCTTCGTTTTCTGCAGCAGGGTCGGTGCGCGGCGTGGCTCGCGGCAGTGGGAACGCCTGGTGGCTGGACGGCCAGCAATGCGGTTGGATGGGCGGCCACAGCACCGCACCTGTGCCCGAGGAGGAGACGCTGGCGGCGGGCCCTGAGGTGAGGCCGGCTCGGCTGGGGCTGTGGATGTGTAGGTGTGGCGCCGCTGCTGCAACAACGAGTAAAACGCGAGAAGAAGGGATGGCGGTAGAGAGGAAAAAAAAAAATATAAAAGGTCGTGTTGTGTTGATGCGCAGGCAGACGCGTACAGAGAGACGAGCCCGGTCTGCAGCAGGGTGTGGCCGTGCCGAGTGCAGAGCAGCGGCGGCTCGGTTCGGTTCGGCCCGGCCCGGCGGGCCGCGCTGTTGTCGCGGACGTGAGCGCCCCCTGGCGGGTGGCCGGAGGCGGCGCGGCGTGTTGGACGTGTGGCTGGTGGCAGTGCACAATTTGCGAGTGGCTGGCGGTGTGGTGTGGCGGTTGGCGCGTCGGGCGGCGGAGAGGTATGTGTTGCGGGCGCCCTTTGCTGCGCTGCGTCGTTGCGTGTGCCGTACAGGGCGGGCGCTTGTCGACTGTGTGGCGAATTGGCGTGAAACGGCTGCCGAGAGGTGTGTGGTAGCGAGCCGGTCGGTGGTGTCAGTGCGAAGGGGAATGTGCGTGCGTTTGGCGGTTTCGGTGTGCTTTTTGCGGCGTGAGAGTGGGAATTAGTGGGGCCGGCTGTTGTGTTGGTTCCTTGTGTCTTGTGTCGCGTAGCGTGATGGCAACGTGGAAGGACGCCGGTTTCGTTTCGAGCCTTGCGTGTGGTTGTCGACGTTGACTGGTTGGCGTGTGCCGATGCACGTGCATGTGTGGGTCGCGAGTGCGTTTTTGGCTGGCTGTGTGTGTGTGTGTGTGTGTGTGTGTGTGTGTGTGTGTGTGTGTTTTGGGGGGGGGGAAGGGGGAGGCGGTGGTGAAAGTGCAGTCGTTGCCACGGGCGTCGTCGGGTGGGGCTGGCTGGGGCTGTGCGTCGTGGCGGAAAGGTGGTAGGTTGCGGGAAGCGAGCCCGTCGTTGACGGTGTCGCGTGAGTTGTGAATCGAGTGGGGCGCGGGGCGCGGGACAGGAGCAGCGTGCCGCTGCGTCGTGGTCGTCAGCAGAGGCTGTGCGTGTGCTTGTCCTTTTTGTGGGCGGTTCGTGCGAGGCGTTTTTGTTTTGTGTTGCCCTAGTTGTTAGTTTATTTTGTTTGTGTTTGTTATTTTGAGACGACGACTGGTTGGTGGCGTGCGCGCGAAGTGGCGGTGTGCGCTTCCCGTGTCGTTTGTGTTGTTTGGTTTTTTTGTTTTTGTGTGTTTTTTTTTGCACTGGGCCCCGGTGGGTGGGTGCGTGTGTGTCGATTGCCGGCTGGCGAAAGGTGCGCCATCGGCGGGGTGGGTCGCCGGCACAAGTAGAGGCGGCGGCGTTGTTGCTGTTGTTGTGTGGTGTTTGTTTTGTTCGGCTGTGTCGGCGAGCTGTGTTGCGGTGCGTGTGAATGGTGGTGCAAAAGTGCTGGCGTTGGGGCTGCGACTGCGACGGCGGCGAGCCGCGGGCGCGCCATTGATAGTGATGTTGTGAACAGCGGCTGTGTACGGTAGTGGTGTTGTTGTAGCACGACGTGCATCCGGGCCGGCGCGGAAAGCGCAGTTGCGGGCGGTTGCCCTTCGGTGCCAGCCCATGTCGCGTGAGCGGCGGGTTGCTCTGGTGTCGACACGTGGTGCTCTGGGTTGTTGTGTGGTGCCCTTTGGCCGGTGGGGGTGGTTCGCGTGTGTCTCGTTCGCGCTCGGTGTCTGGTCGTGGTCGTGCTGCTCCCCCGTCTGTCGGCGGTTTCCGACGTCGTCTGTACGTTTTTGTTCGTTTGCGGCGTGCCTGCCGACGTCGTCCCGTCGCGACCTTTCAACCGAAAGTGTGGCGCCCGAAGGTGAACGAACGTAACCCTGACCTCGGCGCTTTACGCTGAGCCGAGCGAACCGAACCTAACCTGTGGTGTGGCGAGGTGAGCTCAGCCTGTGAGCCCCTAACGTCTACGTAAGGTAAGCTGTCCGGCTCACGCCTCACGTTTGAACGCTTTTTTAACCTACGTTTGACGCTTCTTAACCTAGCACTGACCCCTTAACCTAACGTGTAACCTAACCTAACCTAACCTAACCTCTGACGCCTGACGTGTTTGAATGCTTAACCTAAGTTTGACGCTTAACCTAACCCAAGTCCCCTTAACCTAACCCACGTCCACCTAACCTAACCTAACCTAACGTAGACGTGTAAACGTAATGTGTAACGCGTAACGTGTAAGGTCGGCTGTCGTGTGTGCTTGACGGCAGATTGGGTTGGTCTGTAGATTCGGATTGCGGTTTGCCTCGGTCGAGGGGTTGGGTCGGAAGCGGCGAGGGGCGGCGGCGCCTGTTGCGCAGGCGGCGTCCGTTTGCGGCGGGCAATTGTTGAGAAACGGCTGTGAATGTTGGCGGGCGAGAGGAGGAGGACGGCGCGCGATGTGGCCCGACGGCTGCGGGCCGATCGGGAAACGGCGGGAGGGCGACGGAAGGCGATGGGGCGGCGGAGGCGCGTTTGCACGGCCGTCATCGCCGCACGCCTCGGCTTGTGTGGCTGTGGCGCCGGCCGCGCTGGCCGGGCTGCCGCGGCGACGGTGTGGGAGTTTTGCCGAAGGTTTGGCCATTGTGGCGGGTCGTCGGCTGGGGCTGTGGGGGCGGCATTTGGGCGGGGGCGGCGATTCTCGGCGGGCCGACCCAGGCTGTAGCGCGCGGTAGCTGCAGTTTGGCCGTGGTTTGCGGCGCTGCCGTGGCGACTGGTTGGCGACTGTGGTGTGGCTGTGTGTAGCCCCATCCTCGGTGGTTTGAAAGGCGCGGGCGGTTGTGGCGCAGGTTTGGGGCTGCTCCGCACAGGCTGTCGGACGTTGGGCGGTAGCAAGCGCGGGAGGCGCGGCGCGGCGGCGCGCAGAGTGGCGGCCGCTCTCTCGGCCGTCCGCGCCCGCCCGCGACACTGGCTGGGCCTTGTGATTCTCTGCTCTGCTGCTGTGCTGTGCTTGCGTGCCTGCCGTCCCGCTCGCTCTCGCTGTGTGTTACGCGCGTCGTCGAAATGGCAGATCAGGCGGCTACGAACGAGACTGCTGCGGCACCCGCCGCCACCGGCACTACGAAGAAGGCCAAGTCTGCGTCGTCTGCGAAGAAGCCGCGCGCCAAGCCTGCGCACCCGCGCACCTCTGAGATGGTGACGGCCGCCATCAAGAGTCTGAAGGAGCGCGGCGGGTCGTCGCTGCAGGCGATCAAGAAGTACATAGCCGCGCACTACAAGCTGGACGCGGAGAAGCTGGCGCCGTTTATCAAGAAGTACCTCAAGTCGGCCGTCGTGGCGGGCGAGCTGGTGCAGACGAAGGGGAAGGGCGCGTCCGGCTCGTTCAAGCTTGCCGGCGCCGGCGGCGGGGGGGCGGCCGAGGGCGGCAAGGCTCGTGCTGGCGGTGCCAAGAAGAAGCGCGCCGCTCCGGCCAGCAAGGAGAAGAAGGGCGCCCGTGCGGCCGGCGCAAAGAAGGCTGGTGGCGTGAAGGCGGCGACCGGTCGGAAGGCGGGCGCCGCCAAGAAGGCGTCTGCGGCGTCTGCCGCTCCCGCGGGTGCGAAGAAGGCGGCTGCGGCCAAGCCGGCCAAGGCCAAGTCGCCGTCGAAGGCGAAGAAGGCCGCCAAGGTTCCGACGAAGAAGCCGAAGGCGCCGCGCCCGAAGAAGGCGACGACGCCGTCTAAGGCGAAGGCTTCGCCCAAGAAGAAGAAGTAGAGTAGAGGAGAAAGAGATGGGGGAAAGGAAGGGTTTGGCGCTTGACTCCGTCGTCCCCACCCCCCGTCGTCGTCTAGTGGCGCGCAAGAGACGCGCGGCCCAAAACGGCCCTTCTCAGGGCCATCAAAGCACGTCGGGGAAGGTTTTGATTGTCGTGTTGCGTTTGGTGTGGGTGTCTGTCTGTATGCCCGTGGGGATGCTGTTTGCGTGCCGTGGTGGTTGGATTGCGGGGGTCGGTGGCGGGTGTGGGCGGCGGTAGCGGTAAGCGGTGTTGTTGTTGTTGTTGTTGTTGTTGTTGTCGTGGTTGATTGTCGCCGTGTTTGTGGCGGCGGCCGACGGTTGGTTTTCTGTCACGTTGTTTAGTTTGAATACGTTGGTTGGCTTGCCTGCGTTCGTTCTTCTCGGATGTCTGTCTTGTCGAGTCGTGTCTGGTCTTTGTTTTGTTCCTTTGTGTGTGTGTGTGTTATGTTTTGCAACGGGGGGCACGTTGAGATGCGGAAGGAGTCGGCGGGGATTTCGGTGGCGTGTAGAGCGAGCGAGCGCGTCGGAGTGGAGTGCGGGTTTTTTTTGTTTTCGAAACGAAAGCGGCGGCCGGCCAGCCACCCGTGCGGTGTGACGTCGGCCGTTGGGTATTGTGCGCTTTGAGCGCCGGGGAGGGATGATGTGTGATTGTTGCGCGCTGCTAGCAGGCAGGCAGAGTGAGCGGGTGTGGCGGACGGACGGGAAGTGGTGGTTTTTGTTTTTGGGTTGCGGGGCGAGAGGCAGGCGACCGACAAAGTTTGCTCGCGACGGAGAGATGTTAGTGGCCCTGAAAAGGGCCGTTTTTGTTTGTGCGGTGCGGTGCCGCGGCGCGGTTTAGGCGCGCTCGCCGCGGATGCGGCGCGCGAGCTGGATGTCCTTGGGCATGATGGTGACGCGCTTGGCGTGGATTGCGCACAGGTTGGTGTCTTCGAAGAGGCCGACGAGGTAGGCCTCGCTGGCCTCCTGCAGGGCCATGACTGCGGAGCTCTGGAAGCGCTGGTCGGTCTTGAAGTCCTGGGCGATCTCGCGCACTAGGCGCTGGAATGGCAGCTTGCGGATGAGCAGCTCTGTGCTCTTCTGGTAGCGCCTGATTTCTCGCAGGGCGACGGTGCCCGGCCTGTAGCGGTGGGGCTTCTTGACGCCTCCGGTGGCGGGCGCGCTCTTCCTCGCCGCCTTGGTGGCGAGCTGTTTGCGCGGCGCCTTTCCGCCGGTGGACTTGCGGGCCGTTTGCTTTGTGCGGGCCATGGCGGTAGCGGTAGCGGAGCGGCGTGCGTGGAGGTTAGGTGTGGCGCGGCGTCCGGTGCTGCCTTGACAACGGGCCCGCGCGCCTCCGTGCTGCGCTTATATGCCCTCGGTTGCGCGTGGTGGGGGGAGGGCGGGCCAGAGTCTATATAGGGGGGCGGCGGGCGCGCTGGGCGCAGACCGTAGCCGACTCGCCAGCCGCTGCAGCCGCTGTTTGTGCACGTTTTGCTTTGCCCGAGGAAGGAAGGATGACAGGCCGCGGCAAGGGAGGAAAGGGGCTCGGCAAGGGTGGCGCCAAGCGGCACCGCAAGGTGTTGCGCGACAACATCCAGGGCATCACGAAGCCCGCCATCCGCCGCCTGGCTCGCAGGGGCGGCGTGAAGCGCATCTCTGGTCTGATCTACGAGGAGACCCGCGGGGTGCTGAAGGTGTTCCTGGAGAACGTGATCCGCGACGCGGTGACGTACACTGAGCACGCCAAGCGCAAGACTGTGACGGCCATGGACGTGGTGTACGCCCTGAAGAGGCAGGGGCGCACCCTGTACGGTTTCGGCGGTTAGGCTGCGTCGCAGCGGGCGCTGGCCTTCCCGCGGCCGTGCTTGTGGGTGGGAGAGACTAGAAAACGGCCCTTTTCAGGGCCACCACACTGTTCGGAAGTTGAAAAGTGCGAAAGAGTCTGTGTTGTTGCTGCGTGTGTGCGCTGTGTTGTTTGTTTGTTTCTTTCTTTCTTTCCGTTTGAGCGACGTGATGTGACTGGGAGGGGAGAAGGAAAGGAAACGTGTCATGTGGCTGGCTGTGTGTGGAGCTGCTTCGTTTGTGTGTCTTTGTATCGATCGCGACGGAGATGGCGGGCTGTGTGTTGTTGTGCGAGAGGCGGTGATTATTTGCTTGCGTGGTTTGGCTCTGTGTGTTTGTTTGCGGCGGCGTTGGGGTTTCCGAGGCAAGGCGTGTGGGCATAGGCGGCCGGATCAGCTGTTTCGTTCGTGTCGACGGCCGTTGCGCGCGGGAGTGGAGGGCGGTGTGTCGACACGCCTCCCTTTAACAATGGTCATTATTGCTGCCGTTGTCGGTTTGGAAGGCGACTGCGACCGTGCAAAATGTGTGTGTGTGTGTGTGTGTGTGTTGGGCCACACGGGCTGTGTGGGCGACAAGATGGCGGACGTGCGCCGGCGGCGGCTGTGCTGTGACAGTGCAAAGTTAAAACAAAACAAGGTGCGGCGAGGACGACTGCAATTTTGCTTTGGACGTAGGTTTGTGTGGTGGCCCTGAAAAGGGCCGATTGTTGTGGGCCGAGCCGGCAAAGCGCGTTGCGTGCAGGGGAGCACGCGGCGCTGCGATTGCCTGGCCTCCTTTAGGCCTTCTTCTCGGTCTTCTTTGGCAGCAGGACGGCCTGGATGTTGGGCAGGACACCACCCTGTGCGATGGTGACGCCCGACAGGAGCTTGTTGAGCTCCTCGTCGTTGCGGATGGCAAGCTGCAGGTGGCGCGGGATGATGCGCGTCTTCTTGTTGTCGCGGGCCGCGTTTCCGGCCAGCTCGAGCACCTCAGCCGCGAGGTACTCCATGACGGCGGCGAGGTAGACGGGCGCCCCGGCGCCGACGCGCTCTGCGTAGTTTCCCTTGCGCAGGAGGCGGTGGATTCTGCCGACCGGGAACTGGAGCCCAGCCCTGCTTGAGCGGGACTTTGACTTGCCCTTGACTTTGCCTCCCTTTCCGCGTCCGGACATGGCGATGGGCTAGCGACGGTGCACACGAAACGGAAACGAAAACGACCGGTGCGAGCGGCAGCGAGTCGAGCAGCGGAGTGCGTGCCGGCGCAGCCGGGGTGGGGGTGCTTTATGGGCTCGGGTGCGGCGGCCGGTTGCGCGCGCGCCCCATTGGTCGGCGGCCGCAACAGGGCGAGCTGGTAAAGGTGCGGCGGCGGCTGGCGGCGGGTGCCACTGTGTGGGGAGACGCTGACTAGAGCGGAGCGCTTGCTACTGGTGTTGCTGCTGCCGTACGTTGGTTCGAGATGCCGCCCAAGACTAGCGGGAAGGCCGCCAAGAAGGCTGGCAAGGCGCAGAAGAACATTTCGAAGGGCGACAAGAAGAAGAAGCGCAAGAGGAAGGAGAGCTATGCCATCTACATGTACAAGGTGCTGAAGCAGGTGCACCCTGACACGGGCATCTCGTCGAAGGCGATGAGCATCATGAACAGCTTCGTGAACGACATTTTCGAGCGCATTGCGGCCGAGGCTTCTCGCCTGGCGCACTACAACAAGCGCTCGACCATCACGTCCCGCGAGATCCAGACCGCTGTGCGGCTGTTGCTGCCTGGCGAGCTGGCCAAGCACGCCGTGAGCGAGGGCACGAAGGCGGTGACCAAGTACACGAGCTCCAAGTAAGGAGGTGGCTCTGGAATGGAAGGAAGGATGGAGAAGGCTCCTCCGTTGCGAGAGCGGCAAAACGGCCCTTTTCAGGGCCACCAACTTGCCTTTTGCGGGAAGGGCGGAATTGTTGTTGTTGTTTGTGTGGACGGCTGTGATGTATGTGTGCATTTTGATTGTGGGTGGGGGGGCGCGTCAAAGCGTGTTGCGCGGGGTACGGCCACGAGGTTGGTCGCCGTGGCGTGGAATGGTGGCACGCCTCGTTGGCGTGGTTTTTGACCCATTGGTGTTGTTGGGGTGTGTGTGTTACCCGTCTGCGAGGGGGGACAGTGCGATCGGCGACTTTTGTGTCACCGTAACGACGGCCGTTTGCGGGTTTGTTTTTTTTGCACATCATACATGGCGAGGGTGAAATGTGAAGTGTTTTTGTTTGGTTTTTTTTGCCGCCCACTATTCCCTTTGCTGTACGCCGAGTTTGACAATGGTGCGACGTAACTGCAGCGTGGAGGTGTGTGAGTGACGTTGAAATGAACGTGCCATTAAGACGCATTGTTGTTGTATTGTACTGTACGTGTACGGCGACACGCACGATGATGTACCATTCGACTCTGATGTTTGATAGCCGTGTCTGACTGATTGCGTACGACGCACGCACACCGATGTCGTCATTCAAGATGCACGCTAGACGACGACGGCGGCGGCGGCGGTCGTTTGTTTGGCGAATGTCTGTACACGTGTTTGTCTGTGTCCATCCGGTATGTATTTGTTTGTTTGAAAGTGTTTTGTGTGTCGGTGACGTGGTCCGATCCGTCGCCCCCTGAGTAACTGTCGATCGGCGCGATAGACCGGCGTCACGCAACTGAACCCGAAGTCTTGGGCACACCCGTCATACTGTTGTACACCGTCGCGCTGAGAACGGTAACGAAAGGTTGACTTTGATCGGTCGGAATGTCTGGGCAGAACGTGAGGAATGAGGCAAGAGTGCAAGGAGGGGGGGCAAAAGAGAGAGGAAGGGAAAAAGGGGAGAAACGCATTCGTAGAGCAACGGAACGTTCCCGTGTCGGAGGCGTATTGGAGCCGCACTGAAATGCGTTTAACGGCGGCGCGGCTGCAAGTGTCTGCCGTGGTGAACGTTACCTTTGACGGCTGCATTGGGCTTTGCCTTTGCTTTTGCTTTCGCTTTCGCTTTCGCGTTCGCTTTCGCTTTCCCGGATGTACGTAACGTTTGTTGATATGGTTCTGAGGAAGAGTGTATGACAGTGCCGTGCCGTCCATGTTCGTGTGCCCTCCCATTGTGTGTATGCTATTGTCTGTGTACTTGAATGATGTATGTAGGTGTTAGTGGACATGTTTTACCAGTGGGGGGAAATGGATCGTCGATAGTTGCCGTCACTCTGTCACGGTCGAGATGACGCACCCTCCGTACAGAAAGGTGTCGAGAAAGTGAGTGTGTGTGTGTGTGTGTGTGTGTGTGTGTGTGCGTGCGTCCGTGAATTGGCAGTGTTTGGAGGTGGGCGTGCCCTGGATGTGGCTGTTCGTTAGGCGGTAGTGTTGTGTGGACAGGGGAGGGGCATGCGTAACGCTGCTGGCATGGCATTTCGGGAGATGGGAGGGGGCAAACGAGGAAACGAGGAGCGGCGGCCAAAGACGGGACGGGGAGGGGCGCGGGGTGTGGGTGGCTTGCGCCTGTGCTCGGCGTTGTGGTTTGTGCAAAAGAGGAGGAGAAAAACAATGTGAGTTGCCAGGGAGGGGAGCGGTGTTGTGTTGTGGTTGTCGTGGTGTAGCCGCAGACGCGGCTGTCAGTGAACGTGGCGAGACGGACGGATGCGCGGAGGGGCGGGGGCGGCGCATTTCGCCGGTGCCGTGCCGTGCCGTGCCGTGCCATGCCGTGCCATGCCTGAAAGCCGCGTGGTCGCTGTGTTGTTGGTGGCGTGGGGGCGAGGAGAGTACCGTACGGGTGTGCTTGTGCGCCGGAAATGGCACACTGCGCCCGCCCGTCTTGGAGGCTGATGGCTGTGGTGTGGAAATGGGGCGCGGTGATGTTGAAGCAGTTGAAGAACAGAAAAGAAACCAAGAAAACGGAAGGCGTGATGCGGCGGTGGTGGTGAGAGCGGGAAAAACAAAACAAAAAAAAAGAAGGAAAAACAACAAGAAACAAAAAAGAAAACAAAAAGTCTATCAATATTAAAATGTAAATGGAAATGGAAATGGACCCAGGCATAACCTCCCTGCACAAATAGCAGAGAGTCCGATGATAATAAAAATGTGCCAGAATGTTAACGTCCCTACAAAACAAACCCAACGATAATATTAATGAAAGAGTGAACCGTATGTAACATTGCAACAGACATAATGAAACCTGATAAATTGTATAAGGGCAGCAGCGTTGACCTTTGGCCCTGTATTCAGAATAAAAAGAGCCAAAGATCGTTACCCCAATGAAAAAGACACTGAAACACGTATGTAACATAGTAGCGATGGCGAGACATTGTAGCATCTGTGACCAGAGAGTTTGCGCTGGACTGCGCGAGTGTTGCGAGCGGTTCTCAGTCAGTCAGTCAGTCAGTCAGTAGTCGTCGCGTGCAGTACGCTAATAGTCGTCATGCAGAGCGGTCGGTCAGTAGTAGCAGCCGAGTGCGGTTGTTGTGATGTAGGCGGTCGGCAACACTGGTCAAGATGGTGAATAAGGTATACTGTTAATTAATATAATCATTAGATAATGAAAAATTGTATTTATTGTAATTATTCTCCAACAAGTTCCCCAATAATAATTTTTATTTCAAAAGCATTTTTCAAACATTTAATTTTTTATTGAACTAAAGAGTTCGTTGCACTTCACATTTCATTCCACTTCTTTGAAGAAAAATGTCACTAAAATCACAAAAAAAAAGAGAGAATATTATTATTTGCAATGCAGTTCCTCCAAGCGCTGCGCAACAACCAGAGCAGAAATGTGACATCCATTTATTCGGAGGTAAGACTTTAATTCTGATTGTTTTGCACAGGGCCAAAGACCGATATTTCGGTTTAATTGAAGTTTCTTGTCACTGAACGGACTTTTTTAAATGTTGTGTGAAGACTTTATATTTGAGTCAGATTGCGAATTTCACATTTTTGTTGCCATTTTCAATACCTCTCATTGTGGGCGAGGTTACAATTAGCGCAATGTCCATTAGCATCCGTAAATAACATTGTCCATTATTTTAAATTTTGCTGGGAGGTTACAACACACACACAAAAGAAAAAAAAACAAAAAAAAAATTGCATTTATATCCGCTCCTCAATTGTAGATACCCCTTACACAGCTGTGTGCAATGAATGAGTGCTGGCTGGTAATTAATTGCACTCCTTGGAGGGAAATGCCATAGGACGTAGTCTTTAAAAAGTGAATGTTTTTCGTTAAGAGACAAAAGTTACTTTAGAAAAACAGTAATAGTGGGGCTTTTGTTGTTGAACAAAATAAGTACAATGAACATACGTTATCAGATTTGCGCAATGCAGCGTCACACCACCTTTTTGATTATAACACAATATACTATACATCGTCCCGAACCGTGACCAGAGTCGCGAGACGAGCAGAGCACGCCGCCGACGCCCGCTCAGTACAACCGTCCACCCGCTACTACTGTCGACCGACTACTACCTCTCCCGACTCGCGCTACAATATATATAACAACTGTTCCTGGCGACCCGGTGCGTGCCACTACTGTCGTCTGGCGCGGTCCAAGCGCCGACTAGCAGCGATAAAGAACTCTCTGGTCAGACAGAGATGCTGTCATGCCTCGCCATCGCTCTGGTAATGAATACATACGTGTTGCAGCGTGCGTACCACCGGAACACGCAGTGGCGGAGCCAAAGACTGTGTTGTCGAGGTCGAGTGCGAGTGGGAAGAGAGGCAGCGTCGGCACGGAGATGCAAGCGAGCGCGAGACGCACGGGGGCTGCGGCGTGGCGCGTTTGCGGTCGGCGCCTTTGGTGGCAACGGCCGGGACAAGCAGCGGTGTATGGTGTGGTGCGGGGCGGACAGGGGCGGCGGTGGACGGGGAGGAGGCGGCGCGACGACGGCATGGGGGCGAAAACGGGACGGGGGACGGGGGACGGCGGATGTTGAGAGGCGTCACGCGCGGACAGGACACAGACACAGAGACACACAGATTGGAAAGGGAGGGTGCGCGGTAGTAGTTGGGAATGTGCGTACCGTGCGGGATGGGAGTGGGCGAGGAACACGGTCGTGGCCCCTGTTTTGGGTGCGTGTGATGACGTCGGTGTGTTGTGGGAAGGGAAGGTGCTGTGGCGGCGGCGCGTAATGGGCGTAGGCCGAAAAGAGAAAGGAACGTGGGCAGTGTGTTGGCAAGCGTCGGTTCGACTGCGACGTTGATGGGCAGGGCAGGGCAAGGTTAATGGTGGTAGGAGTAGGCGTGTGGGCGCAAAAAATCTGCCGCTGCAGGCGGTGCCGTAACCGCCATGGCGGGAAGGAGAGAGGGCCAAAGAAAGAAAGAAAGAAGAAAAAAAAAAAAAAAAAAAAAAGGAGGGGGGGGGGGGGGGCGAAAGTGGAGAGGCGGTGGTGTGAGAAGGGCGGGGGCGGAAGGAAGGCAGGAAGGACAAGAGGCGAGGCGACGGCTTGCTTTGTGTATCGGTCGGTCTCTGGCTATGCTTCGTTTTCTGCAGCAGGGTCGGTGCGCGGCGTGGCTCGCGGCAGTGGGAACGCCTGGTGGCTGGACGGCCAGCAATGCGGTTGGATGGGCGGCCACAGCACCGCACCTGTGCCCGAGGAGGAGACGCTGGCGGCGGGCCCTGAGGTGAGGCCGGCTCGGCTGGGGCTGTGGATGTGTAGGTGTGGCGCCGCTGCTGCAACAACGAGTAAAACGCGAGAAGAAGGGATGGCGGTAGAGAGGAAAAAAAAAAATATAAAAGGTCGTGTTGTGTTGATGCGCAGGCAGACGCGTACAGAGAGACGAGCCCGGTCTGCAGCAGGGTGTGGCCGTGCCGAGTGCAGAGCAGCGGCGGCTCGGTTCGGTTCGGCCCGGCCCGGCGGGCCGCGCTGTTGTCGCGGACGTGAGCGCCCCCTGGCGGGTGGCCGGAGGCGGCGCGGCGTGTTGGACGTGTGGCTGGTGGCAGTGCACAATTTGCGAGTGGCTGGCGGTGTGGTGTGGCGGTTGGCGCGTCGGGCGGCGGAGAGGTATGTGTTGCGGGCGCCCTTTGCTGCGCTGCGTCGTTGCGTGTGCCGTACAGGGCGGGCGCTTGTCGACTGTGTGGCGAATTGGCGTGAAACGGCTGCCGAGAGGTGTGTGGTAGCGAGCCGGTCGGTGGTGTCAGTGCGAAGGGGAATGTGCGTGCGTTTGGCGGTTTCGGTGTGCTTTTTGCGGCGTGAGAGTGGGAATTAGTGGGGCCGGCTGTTGTGTTGGTTCCTTGTGTCTTGTGTCGCGTAGCGTGATGGCAACGTGGAAGGACGCCGGTTTCGTTTCGAGCCTTGCGTGTGGTTGTCGACGTTGACTGGTTGGCGTGTGCCGATGCACGTGCATGTGTGGGTCGCGAGTGCGTTTTTGGCTGGCTGTGTGTGTGTGTGTGTGTGTGTGTGTGTGTGTGTGTGTGTGTTTTGGGGGGGGGGAAGGGGGAGGCGGTGGTGAAAGTGCAGTCGTTGCCACGGGCGTCGTCGGGTGGGGCTGGCTGGGGCTGTGCGTCGTGGCGGAAAGGTGGTAGGTTGCGGGAAGCGAGCCCGTCGTTGACGGTGTCGCGTGAGTTGTGAATCGAGTGGGGCGCGGGGCGCGGGACAGGAGCAGCGTGCCGCTGCGTCGTGGTCGTCAGCAGAGGCTGTGCGTGTGCTTGTCCTTTTTGTGGGCGGTTCGTGCGAGGCGTTTTTGTTTTGTGTTGCCCTAGTTGTTAGTTTATTTTGTTTGTGTTTGTTATTTTGAGACGACGACTGGTTGGTGGCGTGCGCGCGAAGTGGCGGTGTGCGCTTCCCGTGTCGTTTGTGTTGTTTGGTTTTTTTGTTTTTGTGTGTTTTTTTTTGCACTGGGCCCCGGTGGGTGGGTGCGTGTGTGTCGATTGCCGGCTGGCGAAAGGTGCGCCATCGGCGGGGTGGGTCGCCGGCACAAGTAGAGGCGGCGGCGTTGTTGCTGTTGTTGTGTGGTGTTTGTTTTGTTCGGCTGTGTCGGCGAGCTGTGTTGCGGTGCGTGTGAATGGTGGTGCAAAAGTGCTGGCGTTGGGGCTGCGACTGCGACGGCGGCGAGCCGCGGGCGCGCCATTGATAGTGATGTTGTGAACAGCGGCTGTGTACGGTAGTGGTGTTGTTGTAGCACGACGTGCATCCGGGCCGGCGCGGAAAGCGCAGTTGCGGGCGGTTGCCCTTCGGTGCCAGCCCATGTCGCGTGAGCGGCGGGTTGCTCTGGTGTCGACACGTGGTGCTCTGGGTTGTTGTGTGGTGCCCTTTGGCCGGTGGGGGTGGTTCGCGTGTGTCTCGTTCGCGCTCGGTGTCTGGTCGTGGTCGTGCTGCTCCCCCGTCTGTCGGCGGTTTCCGACGTCGTCTGTACGTTTTTGTTCGTTTGCGGCGTGCCTGCCGACGTCGTCCCGTCGCGACCTTTCAACCGAAAGTGTGGCGCCCGAAGGTGAACGAACGTAACCCTGACCTCGGCGCTTTACGCTGAGCCGAGCGAACCGAACCTAACCTGTGGTGTGGCGAGGTGAGCTCAGCCTGTGAGCCCCTAACGTCTACGTAAGGTAAGCTGTCCGGCTCACGCCTCACGTTTGAACGCTTTTTTAACCTACGTTTGACGCTTCTTAACCTAGCACTGACCCCTTAACCTAACGTGTAACCTAACCTAACCTAACCTAACCTCTGACGCCTGACGTGTTTGAATGCTTAACCTAAGTTTGACGCTTAACCTAACCCAAGTCCCCTTAACCTAACCCACGTCCACCTAACCTAACCTAACCTAACGTAGACGTGTAAACGTAATGTGTAACGCGTAACGTGTAAGGTCGGCTGTCGTGTGTGCTTGACGGCAGATTGGGTTGGTCTGTAGATTCGGATTGCGGTTTGCCTCGGTCGAGGGGTTGGGTCGGAAGCGGCGAGGGGCGGCGGCGCCTGTTGCGCAGGCGGCGTCCGTTTGCGGCGGGCAATTGTTGAGAAACGGCTGTGAATGTTGGCGGGCGAGAGGAGGAGGACGGCGCGCGATGTGGCCCGACGGCTGCGGGCCGATCGGGAAACGGCGGGAGGGCGACGGAAGGCGATGGGGCGGCGGAGGCGCGTTTGCACGGCCGTCATCGCCGCACGCCTCGGCTTGTGTGGCTGTGGCGCCGGCCGCGCTGGCCGGGCTGCCGCGGCGACGGTGTGGGAGTTTTGCCGAAGGTTTGGCCATTGTGGCGGGTCGTCGGCTGGGGCTGTGGGGGCGGCATTTGGGCGGGGGCGGCGATTCTCGGCGGGCCGACCCAGGCTGTAGCGCGCGGTAGCTGCAGTTTGGCCGTGGTTTGCGGCGCTGCCGTGGCGACTGGTTGGCGACTGTGGTGTGGCTGTGTGTAGCCCCATCCTCGGTGGTTTGAAAGGCGCGGGCGGTTGTGGCGCAGGTTTGGGGCTGCTCCGCACAGGCTGTCGGACGTTGGGCGGTAGCAAGCGCGGGAGGCGCGGCGCGGCGGCGCGCAGAGTGGCGGCCGCTCTCTCGGCCGTCCGCGCCCGCCCGCGACACTGGCTGGGCCTTGTGATTCTCTGCTCTGCTGCTGTGCTGTGCTTGCGTGCCTGCCGTCCCGCTCGCTCTCGCTGTGTGTTACGCGCGTCGTCGAAATGGCAGATCAGGCGGCTACGAACGAGACTGCTGCGGCACCCGCCGCCACCGGCACTACGAAGAAGGCCAAGTCTGCGTCGTCTGCGAAGAAGCCGCGCGCCAAGCCTGCGCACCCGCGCACCTCTGAGATGGTGACGGCCGCCATCAAGAGTCTGAAGGAGCGCGGCGGGTCGTCGCTGCAGGCGATCAAGAAGTACATAGCCGCGCACTACAAGCTGGACGCGGAGAAGCTGGCGCCGTTTATCAAGAAGTACCTCAAGTCGGCCGTCGTGGCGGGCGAGCTGGTGCAGACGAAGGGGAAGGGCGCGTCCGGCTCGTTCAAGCTTGCCGGCGCCGGCGGCGGGGGGGCGGCCGAGGGCGGCAAGGCTCGTGCTGGCGGTGCCAAGAAGAAGCGCGCCGCTCCGGCCAGCAAGGAGAAGAAGGGCGCCCGTGCGGCCGGCGCAAAGAAGGCTGGTGGCGTGAAGGCGGCGACCGGTCGGAAGGCGGGCGCCGCCAAGAAGGCGTCTGCGGCGTCGGCCGCTCCCGCGGGTGCGAAGAAGGCGGCTGCGGCCAAGCCGGCCAAGGCCAAGTCGCCGTCGAAGGCGAAGAAGGCCGCCAAGGTTCCGACGAAGAAGCCGAAGGCGCCGCGCCCGAAGAAGGCGACGACGCCGTCTAAGGCGAAGGCTTCGCCCAAGAAGAAGAAGTAGAGTAGAGGAGAAAGAGATGGGGGAAAGGAAGGGTTTGGCGCTTGACTCCGTCGTCCCCACCCCCCGTCGTCGTCTAGTGGCGCGCAAGAGACGCGCGGCCCAAAACGGCCCTTCTCAGGGCCATCAAAGCACGTCGGGGAAGGTTTTGATTGTCGTGTTGCGTTTGGTGTGGGTGTCTGTCTGTATGCCCGTGGGGATGCTGTTTGCGTGCCGTGGTGGTTGGATTGCGGGGGTCGGTGGCGGGTGTGGGCGGCGGTAGCGGTAAGCGGTGTTGTTGTTGTTGTTGTTGTTGTTGTTGTCGTGGTTGATTGTCGCCGTGTTTGTGGCGGCGGCCGACGGTTGGTTTTCTGTCACGTTGTTTAGTTTGAATACGTTGGTTGGCTTGCCTGCGTTCGTTCTTCTCGGATGTCTGTCTTGTCGAGTCGTGTCTGGTCTTTGTTTTGTTCCTTTGTGTGTGTGTGTGTTATGTTTTGCAACGGGGGGCACGTTGAGATGCGGAAGGAGTCGGCGGGGATTTCGGTGGCGTGTAGAGCGAGCGAGCGCGTCGGAGTGGAGTGCGGGTTTTTTTTGTTTTCGAAACGAAAGCGGCGGCCGGCCAGCCACCCGTGCGGTGTGACGTCGGCCGTTGGGTATTGTGCGCTTTGAGCGCCGGGGAGGGATGATGTGTGATTGTTGCGCGCTGCTAGCAGGCAGGCAGAGTGAGCGGGTGTGGCGGACGGACGGGAAGTGGTGGTTTTTGTTTTTGGGTTGCGGGGCGAGAGGCAGGCGACCGACAAAGTTTGCTCGCGACGGAGAGATGTTAGTGGCCCTGAAAAGGGCCGTTTTTGTTTGTGCGGTGCGGTGCCGCGGCGCGGTTTAGGCGCGCTCGCCGCGGATGCGGCGCGCGAGCTGGATGTCCTTGGGCATGATGGTGACGCGCTTGGCGTGGATTGCGCACAGGTTGGTGTCTTCGAAGAGGCCGACGAGGTAGGCCTCGCTGGCCTCCTGCAGGGCCATGACTGCGGAGCTCTGGAAGCGCAGGTCGGTCTTGAAGTCCTGGGCGATCTCGCGCACTAGGCGCTGGAATGGCAGCTTGCGGATGAGCAGCTCTGTGCTCTTCTGGTAGCGCCTGATTTCTCGCAGGGCGACGGTGCCCGGCCTGTAGCGGTGGGGCTTCTTGACGCCTCCGGTGGCGGGCGCGCTCTTCCTCGCCGCCTTGGTGGCGAGCTGTTTGCGCGGCGCCTTTCCGCCGGTGGACTTGCGGGCCGTTTGCTTTGTGCGGGCCATGGCGGTAGCGGTAGCGGAGCGGCGTGCGTGGAGGTTAGGTGTGGCGCGGCGTCCGGTGCTGCCTTGACAACGGGCCCGCGCGCCTCCGTGCTGCGCTTATATGCCCTCGGTTGCGCGTGGTGGGGGGAGGGCGGGCCAGAGTCTATATAGGGGGGCGGCGGGCGCGCTGGGCGCAGACCGTAGCCGACTCGCCAGCCGCTGCAGCCGCTGTTTGTGCACGTTTTGCTTTGCCCGAGGAAGGAAGGATGACAGGCCGCGGCAAGGGAGGAAAGGGGCTCGGCAAGGGTGGCGCCAAGCGGCACCGCAAGGTGTTGCGCGACAACATCCAGGGCATCACGAAGCCCGCCATCCGCCGCCTGGCTCGCAGGGGCGGCGTGAAGCGCATCTCTGGTCTGATCTACGAGGAGACCCGCGGGGTGCTGAAGGTGTTCCTGGAGAACGTGATCCGCGACGCGGTGACGTACACTGAGCACGCCAAGCGCAAGACTGTGACGGCCATGGACGTGGTGTACGCCCTGAAGAGGCAGGGGCGCACCCTGTACGGTTTCGGCGGTTAGGCTGCGTCGCAGCGGGCGCTGGCCTTCCCGCGGCCGTGCTTGTGGGTGGGAGAGACTAGAAAACGGCCCTTTTCAGGGCCACCACACTGTTCGGAAGTTGAAAAGTGCGAAAGAGTCTGTGTTGTTGCTGCGTGTGTGCGCTGTGTTGTTTGTTTGTTTCTTTCTTTCTTTCCGTTTGAGCGACGTGATGTGACTGGGAGGGGAGAAGGAAAGGAAACGTGTCATGTGGCTGGCTGTGTGTGGAGCTGCTTCGTTTGTGTGTCTTTGTATCGATCGCGACGGAGATGGCGGGCTGTGTGTTGTTGTGCGAGAGGCGGTGATTATTTGCTTGCGTGGTTTGGCTCTGTGTGTTTGTTTGCGGCGGCGTTGGGGTTTCCGAGGCAAGGCGTGTGGGCATAGGCGGCCGGATCAGCTGTTTCGTTCGTGTCGACGGCCGTTGCGCGCGGGAGTGGAGGGCGGTGTGTCGACACGCCTCCCTTTAACAATGGTCATTATTGCTGCCGTTGTCGGTTTGGAAGGCGACTGCGACCGTGCAAAATGTGTGTGTGTGTGTGTGTGTGTTGGGCCACACGGGCTGTGTGGGCGACAAGATGGCGGACGTGCGCCGGCGGCGGCTGTGCTGTGACAGTGCAAAGTTAAAACAAAACAAGGTGCGGCGAGGACGACTGCAATTTTGCTTTGGACGTAGGTTTGTGTGGTGGCCCTGAAAAGGGCCGATTGTTGTGGGCCGAGCCGGCAAAGCGCGTTGCGTGCAGGGGAGCACGCGGCGCTGCGATTGCCTGGCCTCCTTTAGGCCTTCTTCTCGGTCTTCTTTGGCAGCAGGACGGCCTGGATGTTGGGCAGGACACCACCCTGTGCGATGGTGACGCCCGACAGGAGCTTGTTGAGCTCCTCGTCGTTGCGGATGGCAAGCTGCAGGTGGCGCGGGATGATGCGCGTCTTCTTGTTGTCGCGGGCCGCGTTTCCGGCCAGCTCGAGCACCTCAGCCGCGAGGTACTCCATGACGGCGGCGAGGTAGACGGGCGCCCCGGCGCCGACGCGCTCTGCGTAGTTTCCCTTGCGCAGGAGGCGGTGGATTCTGCCGACCGGGAACTGGAGCCCAGCCCTGCTTGAGCGGGACTTTGACTTGCCCTTGACTTTGCCTCCCTTTCCGCGTCCGGACATGGCGATGGGCTAGCGACGGTGCACACGAAACGGAAACGAAAACGACCGGTGCGAGCGGCAGCGAGTCGAGCAGCGGAGTGCGTGCCGGCGCAGCCGGGGTGGGGGTGCTTTATGGGCTCGGGTGCGGCGGCCGGTTGCGCGCGCGCCCCATTGGTCGGCGGCCGCAACAGGGCGAGCTGGTAAAGGTGCGGCGGCGGCTGGCGGCGGGTCAGTCTCGCGCTGGCGGTCGTAGCGCTCGCTTCGCTCGCTAGCGTTGGAGACGCCCGAGGCAGTGTCTTTGTTAAGACGCGCGCAAAATTGTCGTGTTGGGGCGGCGTGCATCTGCCTTCGCGGAGCTAGCCGTTGCCGCTCTTGCCGCCGCAACTCGTGTGGCTGCCGCAATCGCCGCCGCATCCACTGCGGCTGCCGCTGCGGCTACCGTCGCCTGTGCTGGTACTGCTGTACCGGCAACTCCAAAAAAGCAATTGTCGTTGGGTTGTCGTACCGAGACAGGCAGTAGGTTAGAATAACTCCGGAGAGCCGGAATTTAGGGACTGTTAGTGGTAGGGAACGCTGCAGAGCCAGGGCCCCTGCTGCGGCGGGACCAGCCCGCGTTCTGCCAGGCCAGATAAAAACTAGGGACCAGGCAGACTCTCGCGTGTAGGGTCCATCTCCATGACCCCCCTTCCCTCTGACTTCATCGGAAAGGGCTGAATGAAGATCCAGCCCAACCCCAAAATGAATAGGACAAGCCACACTCCGACAGGAGCAAAACCAAGATCACCGTCATGTCCACCCAACATAGACGTCCGCCGAAAAAATGACAACGAAGTAACTCCTAAATGCATACCACAGCCTGGCCCAAGCCAGGAGCCAAGCCAAGAAAACGAACACTCACAACGGGCCTCCAGACCCACAGACACTGACCCCAGCTTCGAATTCAGACTGCCAAGGGGCAGACGCTCCCCAAAAAGGCGGCCACAAATAAATCAGACTACTCCAACTGAACTCTCCTTCGAGAGTGAAAACATATATCAAGTCCTCGACCTTATCGAAGTGCTACCGGCAGCTCTGCTGACGCAGAACGAGCCAAAAGAGCCAGAGAACACTGACACACTGGAAGTGTTACCGGCAGCTCTGCTGACGCAGAACGAGCCAAAAGAGCCAGAGAACACTGACACACCGGGTAAACCATCCACATCTGAACTCAAGAACACCGAACAACAGCAACAGGCATCACAACACACACTGCAACCTCAAGCGGGGCGCAGCGCAGCCAACAACAAAGTACCACCTATCGTTGTACATCAACCATGCGACTTCCAAAAGCTAAACAAAACCCTGAAGGAAAAGGTCAAGGGGCCACTAAAAGCCATCTTCCGCGGAGACAGCGTCAAATACCACTTCGACACTGCGGAAGACTACAGGGAGGCAGAAAAATTCCTGAGGCAGGAAAATCTACCCTACTACGGTCACCAGCTTGCCGACCAACGCTGTAGACGCTTTGTCATGAAAGGACTACTACCCAACACACCGGAAGACGAAGTTAAAGCAGCACTTACACAAAAAGGCCACCAGATCGTGTCCGTTTTTGAACACAAAAAGAGGGACAGAGAGACACATCAACTTATCCCCCAGGGAACTTACCAAATTGCAACGCCACAAATCAAAGACGCCGACAAACTGTATGACATACGTGGCTTGCTGGGGATGGTGGTACGTGTGGAGGCATACAGAGCGAAAAATGGTCCTGCACAGTGCCACCGATGCCAAAGACTAGACCACACCGCGAACTACTGTCAGCTACCAGCACGATGTGTACGCTGCGCCGGACTACACCACTCCAAGGACTGTCAGAAACCACGATCAGAACCACCCACCTGCGCAAACTGCAAAGGGAACCACCCAGCAAACTTTAAAGGGTGCGAACACTATCAAAAGAGGCTAAAGCCATTCAGACCAGCCCAAAACGCGACCCGTCAAGAATACACAAGAACCGAACTACAGTCAGACTCAGCAAGATACACCGACAGACGACAGACAGCGGCAAACGCCACCATCACAAGAGATATTCGGGTAACCGACCGCACTTACGCAAATGTAACCACACCTCCACAACAACATTTACAACACGACAAAACCGTGGCCCCAGGCACTCCAACCCGACAACAACTGGGCGCCCCACCACAACATCAACCACCAGCAGATCACAGGCCCACTGAACTGGGAACAGCACTGGCGGAGATACTGTCCACATTGCAACTTTTCAATAAACAAATCCTCGTGACAACCATCATCACTACGGCCAACAAACTCCGCACAGCAAAAGACAAAACAGCGAAGGCAGTAATACTGCTGGAAGCAGCCATAATGCTCACGGAGTAAAAATGGCGGGACACAGGAGGCAAAAACGTGACATAACCATTTGCGTCTGGAACGCAAATGGCATCAAACGCAAGAAGATCGAAACTCAAGCGTTCATAGCTGAAAAAGACATTGACATCATGCTAATTACAGAAACCCACCTGCAGCCATCAGACAACTTCCGACTCCGAAACATGACTTGTTACAGAACCGACCGACGGAACCAACGAGGTGGAGGCACAGCAATACTCATTAAGAACACAATAACTCATGACCCAGTGAGCTGCCCAGAACTGCAACAAATGGAAGTCACTCTCGCCAAAATAAACACCGACGATGGGGCGATACTAATCGGGGCCACATACCTCGCCCCCAACCGCCAGCTTCTAGAAGACGACTTACGAGCAGTACTAGATCTCCACCCCAAAATTCTCCTAGGGGGAGACCTAAACGCAAAACATCCCTTTTGGAACTCGCGGATAGTGAACCCGAAGGGAAATAAGCTGCAATCGCTGGAAGAAACGCTCCAGTTTATCGTCCAAGGGCCAGACGACCCCACACGAACACCACTCCTACCCCAACAGAGACCAGATGTCCTTGACATTATATTAACCAAGGGCCCAATAGGCAATGTAAAAATGACAGTCTGCAACAACCTGACATCCGACCATCACCCAGTACTCGTCAACATCCGTAAGATAAGACCACCAACTCAACCACAAACGAAAACCATAAACATAAATTGGGACCAATATAGAACGACATTAACAGCCTCCTCTCGACCAACCACCGACCTCACCACAGTCAACAAAGTAGATAAAGCAATACAGAAGCTAACAAAAGACATCCAAATAGCCGCCAAAAACGCCACCACAACAACAACAGTAGAAAAACAGCAAGAAAACCTTCCCCCACTACTGCAAGACCTCCGACACCTGAAAAACATGGCACGAAAGCGATGGCAACGAACACGCGACCCTAGGGACCGCACAGAAATGAATAAACTAACAAGAGAACTGCAGAAACGCCTCACAGAATGGCGCGCCGAAAGTTGGAACGACCTCATGGAAACATTCAGGCTCCAATCACAGGACGAATGGAAATTAGTCACAAACCTAAAAAGCCAGCCAACGGGGAAGAGGGCCCTATCAGGCCAACAAGGCACCGTATTCGATGCCCTGGCAAGAGCCGAATTATTAGCTGACACTTTCGAAGACCAAAACTCCCTACCCCAGTACGACGTTCGCACGAGGGAAGACCACGAAAAAGACAGAATAATGCGCCGTGAAACTGAAGCACTCAGAAACACAATTC
Source organism: Schistocerca americana (assembly GCF_021461395.2). Taxonomy (NCBI): domain Eukaryota; kingdom Metazoa; phylum Arthropoda; class Insecta; order Orthoptera; family Acrididae; genus Schistocerca; species Schistocerca americana. Next base: position 56,274 of record NW_025726063.1, read on the forward strand.
CAGCCATACCACCAGAACTAGCCACACCCAGCGAAATACGGAGAGAAATACGAAAACGAAGCGGAAAAACAGCCCCAGGTCTCGACAGAATAACCCACATGCATCTCAAAAACCTCCCTAGAAAACCCCTTGTCCTCCTGACTAGAATAATAAACAGATGCCTACAACTGAATTACTTCCCCACAACATGGAAGAAAGCAAAATTGATAACAATTCCAAAAGCAGGAAAAAACCCCAGCCTACCAGCCAACAACAGACCCATAAGCCTCCTTCACACCATGGGGAAAATTCTAGAAAGGGTTATCCTAAACCGCATCCAAAAAGCCCTCACCGAAGACAACACCATCCGGGCAGAACAATTTGGCTTCCAAAGGAAAGTTTCTGCTGAACTCCAAGTACTCCGGTTAACCGAACATATTGCCCAAAACATGAACTACGAAAACTCAACAGCCGCCATCTTCCTTGATTGGGAAAAAGCATTCGACAAAGTATGGCATCAGAACCTCATATGGAAACTCCTCAGACAAACAACCATCCCGGCCACCTACATCAAAATTATAGACAGCTTCCTGACCGACAGACACTTCGTAGTCGAAATTGACGGAAAACACTCATCCACACGACCGCTGACTGCAGGAATACCCCAAGGATCAGTTCTCTCGCCGACCCTGTTTAACATCTACGCAAACGACATCCCACTAGAGCCAGGAGTAAATATCGCCCAGTTCGCTGACGATACAGCCCTTTTCACAAGCGGCAAGCGTCACCTCACCAATATCAAAAGGCTGCAGCGACAAGTAACCCTAGTGGAAGCATGGTGTCGACAAAATAAAATGCAACTGAACGCAGGGAAATCAGCCGCAGTTTACTTTACAAGGAAAAGACCTATCCTTGAAGAAAACCTGCGACTAAATGCACAAGAACTCCCGTGGAGGGACGAAGTAAAATATTTAGGCGTCATATTGGACAAAAAATTGCTCTACCACCGTCACATTAAGGAAAAGAAACAAAAAGCCCAAAACCTAGCAAAGGCCCTCTATCCCATTTTCAAAAGCAAAAACCTAAAGCAAGAAACCAAACGGACATTATACAAAACTGCAATCCTCCCGACGATGACGTATGGCTGCACCTCTTGGGGCACTGCAAGCAGAACAACCAGACACCAACTACAAATCGTTCAAAACAAAGTGTTGCGCTGGATCCTAGGGGCCCCACCATGGGCACGTACCAGACACCTCCACGAGATCATGGAGATGGACATGTTGGACGAAACAGTCAAGAAATTAGCAACACGGGTTCACAACAAACTAGATATAATAAGAGACAACTGTAGGCAACTAACTAACGTAGGCACCAGTAAACCCAAACATTGGCACAAGCAACGCGTGCCACGTAGCATAATTGACGAACCAGCAGACCAAGCTGACGACTAGTAGAATAGAGTAGACATAAATGATGCAAATAGTCAAAATCACCAGCCACCCCTCGTAGATTAGAACTAGCATATAGTGAGTAGTTAGATTAAAATAACAACCATCTCTCAATATAAATGCATAACTAGCAAAACCCATAGCTCATAAGGTTAGGTAGTATTAGAAATTAAATGTGTGCAAATTCACTGTGTATAAGGATAGGTAGGATTAGCATTATAAAGAACTAAGAAACTAGGACTCACATCCACAACCAAAGTACGACAACCCAACGGCAATCACCCAAGAAGCAACAAGAAATCAAGAAGACAACGAGAACCACACAACTCCCGAAGAGGAAGAACAGACCACCAACCAAGGAGGCGGATTGGCGGACACAGTCCGAAAAAAAATAACATTCCTGTCCCCCAAAGTCAAATAAATAGTGCCACCACAGCACAACCAACCAAACATACACAAAAATACACGGCGAATCGGCAAAGCCGATGGGCCTCTCTTCAACAAAGTGACACAACAAAAAAAAAAAAAAAAAAAAAAAAAAAAAAAAAAAAAAAAAAAAAAAAAAAAAACTGGCGGCGGGTGCCACTGTGTGGGGAGACGCTGACTAGAGCGGAGCGCTTGCTACTGGTGTTGCTGCTGCCGTACGTTGGTTCGAGATGCCGCCCAAGACTAGCGGGAAGGCCGCCAAGAAGGCTGGCAAGGCGCAGAAGAACATTTCGAAGGGCGACAAGAAGAAGAAGCGCAAGAGGAAGGAGAGCTATGCCATCTACATCTACAAGGTGCTGAAGCAGGTGCACCCTGACACGGGCATCTCGTCGAAGGCGATGAGCATCATGAACAGCTTCGTGAACGACATTTTCGAGCGCATTGCGGCCGAGGCTTCTCGCCTGGCGCACTACAACAAGCGCTCGACCATCACGTCCCGCGAGATCCAGACCGCTGTGCGGCTGTTGCTGCCTGGCGAGCTGGCCAAGCACGCCGTGAGCGAGGGCACGAAGGCGGTGACCAAGTACACGAGCTCCAAGTAAGGAGGTGGCTCTGGAATGGAAGGAAGGATGGAGAAGGCTCCTCCGTTGCGAGAGCGGCAAAACGGCCCTTTTCAGGGCCACCAACTTGCCTTTTGCGGGAAGGGCGGAATTGTTGTTGTTGTTTGTGTGGACGGCTGTGATGTATGTGTGCATTTTGATTGTGGGTGGGGGGGCGCGTCAAAGCGTGTTGCGCGGGGTACGGCCACGAGGTTGGTCGCCGTGGCGTGGAATGGTGGCACGCCTCGTTGGCGTGGTTTTTGACCCATTGGTGTTGTTGGGGTGTGTGTGTTACCCGTCTGCGAGGGGGGACAGTGCGATCGGCGACTTTTGTGTCACCGTAACGACGGCCGTTTGCGGGTTTGTTTTTTTTGCACATCATACATGGCGAGGGTGAAATGTGAAGTGTTTTTGTTTGGTTTTTTTTGCCGCCCACTATTCCCTTTGCTGTACGCCGAGTTTGACAATGGTGCGACGTAACTGCAGCGTGGAGGTGTGTGAGTGACGTTGAAATGAACGTGCCATTAAGACGCATTGTTGTTGTATTGTACTGTACGTGTACGGCGACACGCACGATGATGTACCATTCGACTCTGATGTTTGATAGCCGTGTCTGACTGATTGCGTACGACGCACGCACACCGATGTCGTCATTCAAGATGCACGCTAGACGACGACGGCGGCGGCGGCGGTCGTTTGTTTGGCGAATGTCTGTACACGTGTTTGTCTGTGTCCATCCGGTATGTATTTGTTTGTTTGAAAGTGTTTTGTGTGTCGGTGACGTGGTCCGATCCGTCGCCCCCTGAGTAACTGTCGATCGGCGCGATAGACCGGCGTCACGCAACTGAACCCGAAGTCTTGGGCACACCCGTCATACTGTTGTACACCGTCGCGCTGAGAACGGTAACGAAAGGTTGACTTTGATCGGTCGGAATGTCTGGGCAGAACGTGAGGAATGAGGCAAGAGTGCAAGGAGGGGGGGCAAAAGAGAGAGGAAGGGAAAAAGGGGAGAAACGCATTCGTAGAGCAACGGAACGTTCCCGTGTCGGAGGCGTATTGGAGCCGCACTGAAATGCGTTTAACGGCGGCGCGGCTGCAAGTGTCTGCCGTGGTGAACGTTACCTTTGACGGCTGCATTGGGCTTTGCCTTTGCTTTTGCTTTCGCTTTCGCTTTCGCGTTCGCTTTCGCTTTCCCGGATGTACGTAACGTTTGTTGATATGGTTCTGAGGAAGAGTGTATGACAGTGCCGTGCCGTCCATGTTCGTGTGCCCTCCCATTGTGTGTATGCTATTGTCTGTGTACTTGAATGATGTATGTAGGTGTTAGTGGACATGTTTTACCAGTGGGGGGAAATGGATCGTCGATAGTTGCCGTCACTCTGTCACGGTCGAGATGACGCACCCTCCGTACAGAAAGGTGTCGAGAAAGTGAGTGTGTGTGTGTGTGTGTGTGTGTGTGTGTGTGCGTGCGTCCGTGAATTGGCAGTGTTTGGAGGTGGGCGTGCCCTGGATGTGGCTGTTCGTTAGGCGGTAGTGTTGTGTGGACAGGGGAGGGGCATGCGTAACGCTGCTGGCATGGCATTTCGGGAGATGGGAGGGGGCAAACGAGGAAACGAGGAGCGGCGGCCAAAGACGGGACGGGGAGGGGCGCGGGGTGTGGGTGGCTTGCGCCTGTGCTCGGCGTTGTGGTTTGTGCAAAAGAGGAGGAGAAAAACAATGTGAGTTGCCAGGGAGGGGAGCGGTGTTGTGTTGTGGTTGTCGTGGTGTAGCCGCAGACGCGGCTGTCAGTGAACGTGGCGAGACGGACGGATGCGCGGAGGGGCGGGGGCGGCGCATTTCGCCGGTGCCGTGCCGTGCCGTGCCGTGCCATGCCGTGCCATGCCTGAAAGCCGCGTGGTCGCTGTGTTGTTGGTGGCGTGGGGGCGAGGAGAGTACCGTACGGGTGTGCTTGTGCGCCGGAAATGGCACACTGCGCCCGCCCGTCTTGGAGGCTGATGGCTGTGGTGTGGAAATGGGGCGCGGTGATGTTGAAGCAGTTGAAGAACAGAAAAGAAACCAAGAAAACGGAAGGCGTGATGCGGCGGTGGTGGTGAGAGCGGGAAAAACAAAACAAAAAAAAAGAAGGAAAAACAACAAGAAACAAAAAAGAAAACAAAAAGTCTATCAATATTAAAATGTAAATGGAAATGGAAATGGACCCAGGCATAACCTCCCTGCACAAATAGCAGAGAGTCCGATGATAATAAAAATGTGCCAGAATGTTAACGTCCCTACAAAACAAACCCAACGATAATATTAATGAAAGAGTGAACCGTATGTAACATTGCAACAGACATAATGAAACCTGATAAATTGTATAAGGGCAGCAGCGTTGACCTTTGGCCCTGTATTCAGAATAAAAAGAGCCAAAGATCGTTACCCCAATGAAAAAGACACTGAAACACGTATGTAACATAGTAGCGATGGCGAGACATTGTAGCATCTGTGACCAGAGAGTTTGCGCTGGACTGCGCGAGTGTTGCGAGCGGTTCTCAGTCAGTCAGTCAGTCAGTCAGTAGTCGTCGCGTGCAGTACGCTAATAGTCGTCATGCAGAGCGGTCGGTCAGTAGTAGCAGCCGAGTGCGGTTGTTGTGATGTAGGCGGTCGGCAACACTGGTCAAGATGGTGAATAAGGTATACTGTTAATTAATATAATCATTAGATAATGAAAAATTGTATTTATTGTAATTATTCTCCAACAAGTTCCCCAATAATAATTTTTATTTCAAAAGCATTTTTCAAACATTTAATTTTTTATTGAACTAAAGAGTTCGTTGCACTTCACATTTCATTCCACTTCTTTGAAGAAAAATGTCACTAAAATCACAAAAAAAAAGAGAGAATATTATTATTTGCAATGCAGTTCCTCCAAGCGCTGCGCAACAACCAGAGCAGAAATGTGACATCCATTTATTCGGAGGTAAGACTTTAATTCTGATTGTTTTGCACAGGGCCAAAGACCGATATTTCGGTTTAATTGAAGTTTCTTGTCACTGAACGGACTTTTTTAAATGTTGTGTGAAGACTTTATATTTGAGTCAGATTGCGAATTTCACATTTTTGTTGCCATTTTCAATACCTCTCATTGTGGGCGAGGTTACAATTAGCGCAATGTCCATTAGCATCCGTAAATAACATTGTCCATTATTTTAAATTTTGCTGGGAGGTTACAACACACACACAAAAGAAAAAAAAACAAAAAAAAAATTGCATTTATATCCGCTCCTCAATTGTAGATACCCCTTACACAGCTGTGTGCAATGAATGAGTGCTGGCTGGTAATTAATTGCACTCCTTGGAGGGAAATGCCATAGGACGTAGTCTTTAAAAAGTGAATGTTTTTCGTTAAGAGACAAAAGTTACTTTAGAAAAACAGTAATAGTGGGGCTTTTGTTGTTGAACAAAATAAGTACAATGAACATACGTTATCAGATTTGCGCAATGCAGCGTCACACCACCTTTTTGATTATAACACAATATACTATACATCGTCCCGAACCGTGACCAGAGTCGCGAGACGAGCAGAGCACGCCGCCGACGCCCGCTCAGTACAACCGTCCACCCGCTACTACTGTCGACCGACTACTACCTCTCCCGACTCGCGCTACAATATATATAACAACTGTTCCTGGCGACCCGGTGCGTGCCACTACTGTCGTCTGGCGCGGTCCAAGCGCCGACTAGCAGCGATAAAGAACTCTCTGGTCAGACAGAGATGCTGTCATGCCTCGCCATCGCTCTGGTAATGAATACATACGTGTTGCAGCGTGCGTACCACCGGAACACGCAGTGGCGGAGCCAAAGACTGTGTTGTCGAGGTCGAGTGCGAGTGGGAAGAGAGGCAGCGTCGGCACGGAGATGCAAGCGAGCGCGAGACGCACGGGGGCTGCGGCGTGGCGCGTTTGCGGTCGGCGCCTTTGGTGGCAACGGCCGGGACAAGCAGCGGTGTATGGTGTGGTGCGGGGCGGACAGGGGCGGCGGTGGACGGGGAGGAGGCGGCGCGACGACGGCATGGGGGCGAAAACGGGACGGGGGACGGGGGACGGCGGATGTTGAGAGGCGTCACGCGCGGACAGGACACAGACACAGAGACACACAGATTGGAAAGGGAGGGTGCGCGGTAGTAGTTGGGAATGTGCGTACCGTGCGGGATGGGAGTGGGCGAGGAACACGGTCGTGGCCCCTGTTTTGGGTGCGTGTGATGACGTCGGTGTGTTGTGGGAAGGGAAGGTGCTGTGGCGGCGGCGCGTAATGGGCGTAGGCCGAAAAGAGAAAGGAACGTGGGCAGTGTGTTGGCAAGCGTCGGTTCGACTGCGACGTTGATGGGCAGGGCAGGGCAAGGTTAATGGTGGTAGGAGTAGGCGTGTGGGCGCAAAAAATCTGCCGCTGCAGGCGGTGCCGTAACCGCCATGGCGGGAAGGAGAGAGGGCCAAAGAAAGAAAGAAAGAAGAAAAAAAAAAAAAAAAAAAAAGGAGGGGGGGGGGGGGGGGCGAAAGTGGAGAGGCGGTGGTGTGAGAAGGGCGGGGGCGGAAGGAAGGCAGGAAGGACAAGAGGCGAGGCGACGGCTTGCTTTGTGTATCGGTCGGTCTCTGGCTATGCTTCGTTTTCTGCAGCAGGGTCGGTGCGCGGCGTGGCTCGCGGCAGTGGGAACGCCTGGTGGCTGGACGGCCAGCAATGCGGTTGGATGGGCGGCCACAGCACCGCACCTGTGCCCGAGGAGGAGACGCTGGCGGCGGGCCCTGAGGTGAGGCCGGCTCGGCTGGGGCTGTGGATGTGTAGGTGTGGCGCCGCTGCTGCAACAACGAGTAAAACGCGAGAAGAAGGGATGGCGGTAGAGAGGAAAAAAAAAATATAAAAGGTCGTGTTGTGTTGATGCGCAGGCAGACGCGTACAGAGAGACGAGCCCGGTCTGCAGCAGGGTGTGGCCGTGCCGAGTGCAGAGCAGCGGCGGCTCGGTTCGGTTCGGCCCGGCCCGGCGGGCCGCGCTGTTGTCGCGGACGTGAGCGCCCCCTGGCGGGTGGCCGGAGGCGGCGCGGCGTGTTGGACGTGTGGCTGGTGGCAGTGCACAATTTGCGAGTGGCTGGCGGTGTGGTGTGGCGGTTGGCGCGTCGGGCGGCGGAGAGGTATGTGTTGCGGGCGCCCTTTGCTGCGCTGCGTCGTTGCGTGTGCCGTACAGGGCGGGCGCTTGTCGACTGTGTGGCGAATTGGCGTGAAACGGCTGCCGAGAGGTGTGTGGTAGCGAGCCGGTCGGTGGTGTCAGTGCGAAGGGGAATGTGCGTGCGTTTGGCGGTTTCGGTGTGCTTTTTGCGGCGTGAGAGTGGGAATTAGTGGGGCCGGCTGTTGTGTTGGTTCCTTGTGTCTTGTGTCGCGTAGCGTGATGGCAACGTGGAAGGACGCCGGTTTCGTTTCGAGCCTTGCGTGTGGTTGTCGACGTTGACTGGTTGGCGTGTGCCGATGCACGTGCATGTGTGGGTCGCGAGTGCGTTTTTGGCTGGCTGTGTGTGTGTGTGTGTGTGTGTGTGTGTGTGTGTGTGTGTGTTTTGGGGGGGGGGAAGGGGGAGGCAGTGGTGAAAGTGCAGTCGTTGCCACGGGCGTCGTCGGGTGGGGCTGGCTGGGGCTGTGCGTCGTGGCGGAAAGGTGGTAGGTTGCGGGAAGCGAGCCCGTCGTTGACGGTGTCGCGTGAGTTGTGAATCGAGTGGGGCGCGGGGCGCGGGACAGGAGCAGCGTGCCGCTGCGTCGTGGTCGTCAGCAGAGGCTGTGCGTGTGCTTGTCCTTTTTGTGGGCGGTTCGTGCGAGGCGTTTTTGTTTTGTGTTGCCCTAGTTGTTAGTTTATTTTGTTTGTGTTTGTTATTTTGAGACGACGACTGGTTGGTGGCGTGCGCGCGAAGTGGCGGTGTGCGCTTCCCGTGTCGTTTGTGTTGTTTGGTTTTTTTGTTTTTGTGTGTTTTTTTTTGCACTGGGCCCCGGTGGGTGGGTGCGTGTGTGTCGATTGCCGGCTGGCGAAAGGTGCGCCATCGGCGGGGTGGGTCGCCGGCACAAGTAGAGGCGGCGGCGTTGTTGCTGTTGTTGTGTGGTGTTTGTTTTGTTCGGCTGTGTCGGCGAGCTGTGTTGCGGTGCGTGTGAATGGTGGTGCAAAAGTGCTGGCGTTGGGGCTGCGACTGCGACGGCGGCGAGCCGCGGGCGCGCCATTGATAGTGATGTTGTGAACAGCGGCTGTGTACGGTAGTGGTGTTGTTGTAGCACGACGTGCATCCGGGCCGGCGCGGAAAGCGCAGTTGCGGGCGGTTGCCCTTCGGTGCCAGCCCATGTCGCGTGAGCGGCGGGTTGCTCTGGTGTCGACACGTGGTGCTCTGGGTTGTTGTGTGGTGCCCTTTGGCCGGTGGGGGTGGTTCGCGTGTGTCTCGTTCGCGCTCGGTGTCTGGTCGTGGTCGTGCTGCTCCCCCGTCTGTCGGCGGTTTCCGACGTCGTCTGTACGTTTTTGTTCGTTTGCGGCGTGCCTGCCGACGTCGTCCCGTCGCGACCTTTCAACCGAAAGTGTGGCGCCCGAAGGTGAACGAACGTAACCCTGACCTCGGCGCTTTACGCTGAGCCGAGCGAACCGAACCTAACCTGTGGTGTGGCGAGGTGAGCTCAGCCTGTGAGCCCCTAACGTCTACGTAAGGTAAGCTGTCCGGCTCACGCCTCACGTTTGAACGCTTTTTTAACCTACGTTTGACGCTTCTTAACCTAGCACTGACCCCTTAACCTAACGTGTAACCTAACCTAACCTAACCTAACCTCTGACGCCTGACGTGTTTGAATGCTTAACCTAAGTTTGACGCTTAACCTAACCCAAGTCCCCTTAACCTAACCCACGTCCACCTAACCTAACCTAACCTAACGTAGACGTGTAAACGTAATGTGTAACGCGTAACGTGTAAGGTCGGCTGTCGTGTGTGCTTGACGGCAGATTGGGTTGGTCTGTAGATTCGGATTGCGGTTTGCCTCGGTCGAGGGGTTGGGTCGGAAGCGGCGAGGGGCGGCGGCGCCTGTTGCGCAGGCGGCGTCCGTTTGCGGCGGGCAATTGTTGAGAAACGGCTGTGAATGTTGGCGGGCGAGAGGAGGAGGACGGCGCGCGATGTGGCCCGACGGCTGCGGGCCGATCGGGAAACGGCGGGAGGGCGACGGAAGGCGATGGGGCGGCGGAGGCGCGTTTGCACGGCCGTCATCGCCGCACGCCTCGGCTTGTGTGGCTGTGGCGCCGGCCGCGCTGGCCGGGCTGCCGCGGCGACGGTGTGGGAGTTTTGCCGAAGGTTTGGCCATTGTGGCGGGTCGTCGGCTGGGGCTGTGGGGGCGGCATTTGGGCGGGGGCGGCGATTCTCGGCGGGCCGACCCAGGCTGTAGCGCGCGGTAGCTGCAGTTTGGCCGTGGTTTGCGGCGCTGCCGTGGCGACTGGTTGGCGACTGTGGTGTGGCTGTGTGTAGCCCCATCCTCGGTGGTTTGAAAGGCGCGGGCGGTTGTGGCGCAGGTTTGGGGCTGCTCCGCACAGGCTGTCGGACGTTGGGCGGTAGCAAGCGCGGGAGGCGCGGCGCGGCGGCGCGCAGAGTGGCGGCCGCTCTCTCGGCCGTCCGCGCCCGCCCGCGACACTGGCTGGGCCTTGTGATTCTCTGCTCTGCTGCTGTGCTGTGCTTGCGTGCCTGCCGTCCCGCTCGCTCTCGCTGTGTGTTACGCGCGTCGTCGAAATGGCAGATCAGGCGGCTACGAACGAGACTGCTGCGGCACCCGCCGCCACCGGCACTACGAAGAAGGCCAAGTCTGCGTCGTCTGCGAAGAAGCCGCGCGCCAAGCCTGCGCACCCGCGCACCTCTGAGATGGTGACGGCCGCCATCAAGAGTCTGAAGGAGCGCGGCGGGTCGTCGCTGCAGGCGATCAAGAAGTACATAGCCGCGCACTACAAGCTGGACGCGGAGAAGCTGGCGCCGTTTATCAAGAAGTACCTCAAGTCGGCCGTCGTGGCGGGCGAGCTGGTGCAGACGAAGGGGAAGGGCGCGTCCGGCTCGTTCAAGCTTGCCGGCGCCGGCGGCGGGGGGGCGGCCGAGGGCGGCAAGGCTCGTGCTGGCGGTGCCAAGAAGAAGCGCGCCGCTCCGGCCAGCAAGGAGAAGAAGGGCGCCCGTGCGGCCGGCGCAAAGAAGGCTGGTGGCGTGAAGGCGGCGACCGGTCGGAAGGCGGGCGCCGCCAAGAAGGCGTCTGCGGCGTCGGCCGCTCCCGCGGGTGCGAAGAAGGCGGCTGCGGCCAAGCCGGCCAAGGCCAAGTCGCCGTCGAAGGCGAAGAAGGCCGCCAAGGTTCCGACGAAGAAGCCGAAGGCGCCGCGCCCGAAGAAGGCGACGACGCCGTCTAAGGCGAAGGCTTCGCCCAAGAAGAAGAAGTAGAGTAGAGGAGAAAGAGATGGGGGAAAGGAAGGGTTTGGCGCTTGACTCCGTCGTCCCCACCCCCCGTCGTCGTCTAGTGGCGCGCAAGAGACGCGCGGCCCAAAACGGCCCTTCTCAGGGCCATCAAAGCACGTCGGGGAAGGTTTTGATTGTCGTGTTGCGTTTGGTGTGGGTGTCTGTCTGTATGCCCGTGGGGATGCTGTTTGCGTGCCGTGGTGGTTGGATTGCGGGGGTCGGTGGCGGGTGTGGGCGGCGGTAGCGGTAAGCGGTGTTGTTGTTGTTGTTGTTGTTGTTGTTGTCGTGGTTGATTGTCGCCGTGTTTGTGGCGGCGGCCGACGGTTGGTTTTCTGTCACGTTGTTTAGTTTGAATACGTTGGTTGGCTTGCCTGCGTTCGTTCTTCTCGGATGTCTGTCTTGTCGAGTCGTGTCTGGTCTTTGTTTTGTTCCTTTGTGTGTGTGTGTGTTATGTTTTGCAACGGGGGGCACGTTGAGATGCGGAAGGAGTCGGCGGGGATTTCGGTGGCGTGTAGAGCGAGCGAGCGCGTCGGAGTGGAGTGCGGGTTTTTTTTGTTTTCGAAACGAAAGCGGCGGCCGGCCAGCCACCCGTGCGGTGTGACGTCGGCCGTTGGGTATTGTGCGCTTTGAGCGCCGGGGAGGGATGATGTGTGATTGTTGCGCGCTGCTAGCAGGCAGGCAGAGTGAGCGGGTGTGGCGGACGGACGGGAAGTGGTGGTTTTTGTTTTTGGGTTGCGGGGCGAGAGGCAGGCGACCGACAAAGTTTGCTCGCGACGGAGAGATGTTAGTGGCCCTGAAAAGGGCCGTTTTTGTTTGTGCGGTGCGGTGCCGCGGCGCGGTTTAGGCGCGCTCGCCGCGGATGCGGCGCGCGAGCTGGATGTCCTTGGGCATGATGGTGACGCGCTTGGCGTGGATTGCGCACAGGTTGGTGTCTTCGAAGAGGCCGACGAGGTAGGCCTCGCTGGCCTCCTGCAGGGCCATGACTGCGGAGCTCTGGAAGCGCAGGTCGGTCTTGAAGTCCTGGGCGATCTCGCGCACTAGGCGCTGGAATGGCAGCTTGCGGATGAGCAGCTCTGTGCTCTTCTGGTAGCGCCTGATTTCTCGCAGGGCGACGGTGCCCGGCCTGTAGCGGTGGGGCTTCTTGACGCCTCCGGTGGCGGGCGCGCTCTTCCTCGCCGCCTTGGTGGCGAGCTGTTTGCGCGGCGCCTTTCCGCCGGTGGACTTGCGGGCCGTTTGCTTTGTGCGGGCCATGGCGGTAGCGGTAGCGGAGCGGCGTGCGTGGAGGTTAGGTGTGGCGCGGCGTCCGGTGCTGCCTTGACAACGGGCCCGCGCGCCTCCGTGCTGCGCTTATATGCCCTCGGTTGCGCGTGGTGGGGGGAGGGCGGGCCAGAGTCTATATAGGGGGGCGGCGGGCGCGCTGGGCGCAGACCGTAGCCGACTCGCCAGCCGCTGCAGCCGCTGTTTGTGCACGTTTTGCTTTGCCCGAGGAAGGAAGGATGACAGGCCGCGGCAAGGGAGGAAAGGGGCTCGGCAAGGGTGGCGCCAAGCGGCACCGCAAGGTGTTGCGCGACAACATCCAGGGCATCACGAAGCCCGCCATCCGCCGCCTGGCTCGCAGGGGCGGCGTGAAGCGCATCTCTGGTCTGATCTACGAGGAGACCCGCGGGGTGCTGAAGGTGTTCCTGGAGAACGTGATCCGCGACGCGGTGACGTACACTGAGCACGCCAAGCGCAAGACTGTGACGGCCATGGACGTGGTGTACGCCCTGAAGAGGCAGGGGCGCACCCTGTACGGTTTCGGCGGTTAGGCTGCGTCGCAGCGGGCGCTGGCCTTCCCGCGGCCGTGCTTGTGGGTGGGAGAGACTAGAAAACGGCCCTTTTCAGGGCCACCACACTGTTCGGAAGTTGAAAAGTGCGAAAGAGTCTGTGTTGTTGCTGCGTGTGTGCGCTGTGTTGTTTGTTTGTTTCTTTCTTTCTTTCCGTTTGAGCGACGTGATGTGACTGGGAGGGGAGAAGGAAAGGAAACGTGTCATGTGGCTGGCTGTGTGTGGAGCTGCTTCGTTTGTGTGTCTTTGTATCGATCGCGACGGAGATGGCGGGCTGTGTGTTGTTGTGCGAGAGGCGGTGATTATTTGCTTGCGTGGTTTGGCTCTGTGTGTTTGTTTGCGGCGGCGTTGGGGTTTCCGAGGCAAGGCGTGTGGGCATAGGCGGCCGGATCAGCTGTTTCGTTCGTGTCGACGGCCGTTGCGCGCGGGAGTGGAGGGCGGTGTGTCGACACGCCTCCCTTTAACAATGGTCATTATTGCTGCCGTTGTCGGTTTGGAAGGCGACTGCGACCGTGCAAAATGTGTGTGTGTGTGTGTGTGTGTTGGGCCACACGGGCTGTGTGGGCGACAAGATGGCGGACGTGCGCCGGCGGCGGCTGTGCTGTGACAGTGCAAAGTTAAAACAAAACAAGGTGCGGCGAGGACGACTGCAATTTTGCTTTGGACGTAGGTTTGTGTGGTGGCCCTGAAAAGGGCCGATTGTTGTGGGCCGAGCCGGCAAAGCGCGTTGCGTGCAGGGGAGCACGCGGCGCTGCGATTGCCTGGCCTCCTTTAGGCCTTCTTCTCGGTCTTCTTTGGCAGCAGGACGGCCTGGATGTTGGGCAGGACACCACCCTGTGCGATGGTGACGCCCGACAGGAGCTTGTTGAGCTCCTCGTCGTTGCGGATGGCAAGCTGCAGGTGGCGCGGGATGATGCGCGTCTTCTTGTTGTCGCGGGCCGCGTTTCCGGCCAGCTCGAGCACCTCAGCCGCGAGGTACTCCATGACGGCGGCGAGGTAGACGGGCGCCCCGGCGCCGACGCGCTCTGCGTAGTTTCCCTTGCGCAGGAGGCGGTGGATTCTGCCGACCGGGAACTGGAGCCCAGCCCTGCTTGAGCGGGACTTTGACTTGCCCTTGACTTTGCCTCCCTTTCCGCGTCCGGACATGGCGATGGGCTAGCGACGGTGCACACGAAACGGAAACGAAAACGACCGGTGCGAGCGGCAGCGAGTCGAGCAGCGGAGTGCGTGCCGGCGCACTCGCACTCGCACTCGCATTAAAACGCTGGCTACATAAGCCAGGTGTAAAGGCAGTCTAAGCAGCGGAGCTGCTGTTCCTGCGGGGACCTCGTTAGTGGGTGCAGTGGACCTAACAGGGTGAGCTGTCCTCGCTGGGCGTCGTTCATTGTGACGCCCTCTGTTTCGACATCGGGCGGCGAGAGATAATTACTCTCGCAGTAGATCTGGCCAACGAGTCGTTGGCCTGTGGTGGACCTGGCGGCCCAGACCACGAATCAAGCGGCTGCCAGACCGTTCTGCATTGCTGTAGAACTGCCGGGCGATTTGCCGGAAGCGATCCCGGAGGAAGGGGATCCCAGCTTCTTCATGGAGCAGCCTCGTCGGATAGCGAGGTGGCTTGTGTAGCGCTAGTCGCAGCGCCCTGTTTTGCAGTCGTTGGAGCGTCGCAATGTGCGTCGCGGCCGCGTTACCCCACACCACAGCCGCGTATTCCAGTACCGGCCGAACAAGGGACAGGTACATGGTGAGGCCATGGCGTGGAGGGAGAGTCGATGACGGGTTGAGCAGTGGGTAAAGCGCACGAAGGCGCCCCACTGCCCGCCCTCGGACGTCACGGATGTGTGGCAGCCACGTCAGGTGTCTGTCCAACGTCACCCCGAGGTAGTTGCCGGTCCGCGACCAGGGGATGGGGCCCCCCATGATCGTGACCGGCGGTAGGTCCGGTGGCAGCCTCTTTCTGCTGAAGATGACAGCCTGACTCTTCGCAGCGTTGAACTTCAAGCGCCATTTCGTGGACCAGGCGCCCAGGACGTCACATCCGAGCTGGAGGCGACGGCGCATCTCGGCCGCATTCATGCTGCGGGTGAACAACGCCGTGTCGTCGGCATAAAGTGCCAACTCCACGCGTGCCACCCGCGGGGCGTCGGCGGTGTACAGGGAGTACAGCAGGGGGCCGAGGACCGACCCCTGCGGCACCCCCGCTCGAATCCGCCGGTCGGTGGAAGTGCCTCCATCTGCTCGGACGTGGAAAGTGCGTCCCGAGAGATACGAGCGCAGCAGGACTACGTGCGACGTCGGTACCCCGTGCGCAAAAAGTTTGTACACGAGGCCGTCGTGCCACACGCAGTCGAAGGCCTTGGAGACGTCGAGAAGCACCGCCCCTAGGTACTCCCGCGTCTCCAGCGCTCGCATCGCCTGCTCCACGAGACGCAGCAACTGCTGCGTGGTAGAGTGGCCGCACCGGAAACCAAACTGCTCCTCGGGAATGAGTTGCTGTTCCGTCACGTGGCGCAGCAGCCGCTCCGCGTACAACCTCTCAAACACTTTTGAGAGGGACGGGAGCAGACTGATCGGCCGGTAGTTCGCGGCCTGACGTGGATCCTTGCCGCTCTTGGGGATGGCAACCACTTCCGCGTGTTTCCACGCGGAAGGGAAGGTCCCAGAGCGGAGGATACTGTTAAAGATGTCCGCCAGAGATTGGTGTACCTCCGGCGGAAGCATCCGCAACAGGCAGTTGGTGACACCATCCGTGCCACCCGCCTTCTTCGGGTTGAGACGACGGAGCTGCAGGTCCACTTCCTCGGCTGTGATTTGCTCGATCACGTCGTCTTCCTGTCGCGCAGCGAGAAAAACCGGCAGGCGCTCTGCCACCAGACGGACGTGATCGGGATCGACCACGCCATCAGCAGGTTGAAAGTTTTCTGCGAACGTGTCCGCGAGGATGCCTGCTTTCGCATCTGGTTCGCAGACAACGTCCGCACCCACATGGAGAGGTGGGACTCGCTGACGACGACGAAGGAAACGCTTAGCGGTCCGCCAAGCGCTGCCGTCCGTCGTTGTAAGAGTGGCCACAAGACCCGCCCAGTCCCGATGACGATGGTCGTCGATGGCGGCCCGAATCTCGCGCCGCGCCCTGTTGAGGCGGCGCTTCGTGTCAGGCAGCCGTGTGAGCTGCCACTCCCGAAAGAGGCGATTCTTGTTTGTGATCGCCTCGAGGATGTGTGGCGGGAGTTGGCGCGACATCTCTCGCGGCCGTCCTGGCCGCCTGGGGGTGGCCGCCTCCGCTGCAGCCAGTGTGTGCCGCGTGAAGAAGGCCAACGCTTCGTCAGCCCCTTGCACAGCGGGATCGGGCGCGCCCTCGAGGCGGTCGAGGACCTCGACACGAAAGCGCGCCTCATCTATGCCTCGGAAGTTGTGTCGGTCGGACGGCATAGATGCACCGATGACGTCCATGTCGAAGACCACCGGGAGGTGATCGGACGACATGGCACATCTAACGGTGGCGGACGTGAAGTGCCCAACACCTTTGAGCACGGCGATGTCGAGCACGTCAGACTGGCCGCGATGGGGGAAGACGGTGTGCTCATAAGGCCCCAGTACTATCGCACCATGCCGTTGCGTGACGCGAAGGAGGCGGCGGCCGCTGGCGTTAGTGATGCGGGAGTTCCACTGAGGGTGCTTGGCGTTCAAGTCACCCGCAATGAAGACTTTCCCGTGCAGTGCCAGCAGGGCGTCGACGTCAGCCTCCTGAAGCAGTCCCCTCGGCGGCCTGTAGGCCGCAACGAAGGTGATGACCCCTGCCGTCGTGGTGACAGCCACCCCAGTGGCCTCCATTGCAGCGAGGGGCGGAAGCTGGACTTCGTGATGTTTGAGGGACGCCTTGATGTAGATGGCCGTCCCTCCGCCGTGGGTCAGCCTGTCGGTGCGGTAGCACCGATAGTTGGCCACCCTCACGTGTATTCCCGGCTTCAGGAAGGTCTCGCACACGAGGCAGATGTCAATTGCCTCGTCGCGCAAGAACTCCCTGAATTCCCCTTGTTGGGGGACCAAGCTGTTTGCGTTGAAGGCGCAAACGGTGAGGCCATGGATATGGCGATTATCCATGGCACGGCGGAGTTGCAACGCCGGCCTGAAGGGCCGACGTGACCGCGGTGACGAGCACCGGGAGCTGCTCGAGCAGCTGGCTCAACGACCGCAAGAGCGATCGGAGCTCAGCTGCGTCGGTGGCCATGGGGGCGGTGGGGGCCGCTGGGGCGGCCTCCGCCACTGGGGCGGCCGGTGGCGGCTGCTCCGTACTAGGCGACTGCCGCGGAGCATCGGCAGCCGGTCGCGGCGCAGCACGAGGCGTCGTCCTCTGCGGCGGCAGAGTGTCTTCGACAGTCCGTCGGGCAGCGGCAGGGGTGGCCCGGCCCGCACGCCGGCGACGCCTGCGCGGGGCGGCAGCCCGCGCGCCCTGCGTGGTCGCGGGGGCTGCCACCCCCACGGGCGAAGCCGTGGACGGCGCGGTCGGTGGCCGCGGCTCACGCTCCACCTGCGCCGAACTTCGGGTGGCGGAAGCTGGTCCTCCCTTGGTGGCGGCAGCAAAGCTGGTGGACGGGTGCACCTTACGAGAAGGAGCGGTCCCTCCCCCCGGTTGATTTCGGCCCCGTTTGAAGGCCGAGCAGCCTCGATAGCTGGCAACGTGCGTGCCGCCGCAATTGCAGCACGTCGGTTTGTCTTCCCTGGCAAGCCCGCAAGACTTGCTCTCGTGCCCGCCCGCGCACTTAACGCAGCGGGGCGACATGGAGCAGTAGCGGGAGACATGGTCGAGCCTTTGGCAGGAAAAGCACTGGGCCCTCTTGCCTTTGGCCCGGAGAGGTTCCACTGCGACCTTGACACGGCCGACCCGCTGCACCTGGAAAATCTTCCGATTTTCCAGGTTGTCAACGAGGACAACCTGGTACAGTGGCATGTCGCGATGCGTACGTGGAGACTTCATTAGTCCGGTGGACCGGACGCCGAAGCCTAGGTCCTCGAGCTCCTCGCGAAGGTAGTCCGCACCAAACTTGAGGGGAAGGTGGCGGAATACCACCTTCAGAAGTTTGAGCGGCTCGGAGGGGTGCGTGTAGCACGGGAGGCCATCTTTGCAGATGGCGTCCATCACCGCGCGGTACTCCTCGTTGGTCGACACTGTGACCTTGTAAAGGTCACGGCCAGCGTTCTTGACAGTGGCGGACGTGGCCACCCTGTCCAGTTTTTGCTGGAACTCCTTGTATTCGCCAGCCCACTGGATGACTATAGGCGGCGGCTTCTTTTGGGCCGGCGCCGGAGGCGCGGCGCCATCCTCCATCGCATCGTCGCTGACGCCCGCAAACGTGTTGGCGGTCGGCAGCGGGGTCGGTAGCTGCAGCGCAGCGGCCCTGGCAGTGTGCCGCCGGGGCGGGGCGACAAAACCATCCTCGTCCGGCTGTCGGGAAGCAGCAGGTGAACGAGTGGGCCGCCGCGTGGTCTTCGTCGATTTCTGCGCGGCGGTGCTCCGGGAGGAGCCCGCGAGAGTCAGCCCAGACTCGGTGGTGGAGGTGCGGGAGGCCCTGGTGGCCTTCTTCCGCGGCCTCGCTCCTTCAGATGTCTGAGAGGGAGTGTCAGAGTCGTCATGCGTCACAGCCCGCCGCTTTCTGGGCGCGCGGGGAGCGTCAAGGTCGGTGTCACGGCGCTCCGACTCGGCAATCGCCTCAGCCAGATTTGCGTCGGGCAGGTCCATGTCCGCCATCTCGGTAGCTGCAGCTAGCGCAGCCACGGGCTCTTCTCGTGTCTCCGGGGCCAGGGGGGCAACCGGGGGCACATCGACCTCTTCAGTGGTCGAGGCCAGCGGCGCAACTCCCGCCGAGGCCGCCACCGCCGGGACCGCAAAATCGTGCGATGCGACCGGCGGGGCTCTCGGTGGCACACCCGACACATGCTGCCTCGTGTGCGGTAGAGCGGCAGCCTTCTGAATGTTGCAGAAGGCGAGAATAGCCGCCTCGTCGTCCTCTCGACCAGGGTAGGGGCCCCCGTGGGCGAGTTTGTTCATGAGAATGAACACTCGATCACGAGGGTGCGCGTCAAAATCCGATGAGTCAAACCCGTCAGCGTCAGTTGTCGAAAGCCGGTTCGTCATAAGTGGGGGGCCGGATGGGGCCGCCACCGGGATCAACTCAGTCGCCTGAGCTGGCCCCGACGGACGGCGATCCGCCACACCCTTCGCAAGTAAAGCATCCTCTCTCATCGACATCTCGAACCGCAATCGTGCGTGCGTCGCGTGCGTGCGTCGTGCCGGCGCAGCCGGGGTGGGGGTGCTTTATGGGCTCGGGTGCGGCGGCCGGTTGCGCGCGCGCCCCATTGGTCGGCGGCCGCAACAGGGCGAGCTGGTAAAGGTGCGGCGGCGGCTGGCGGCGGGTGCCACTGTGTGGGGAGACGCTGACTAGAGCGGAGCGCTTGCTACTGGTGTTGCTGCTGCCGTACGTTGGTTCGAGATGCCGCCCAAGACTAGCGGGAAGGCCGCCAAGAAGGCTGGCAAGGCGCAGAAGAACATTTCGAAGGGCGACAAGAAGAAGAAGCGCAAGAGGAAGGAGAGCTATGCCATCTACATCTACAAGGTGCTGAAGCAGGTGCACCCTGACACGGGCATCTCGTCGAAGGCGATGAGCATCATGAACAGCTTCGTGAACGACATTTTCGAGCGCATTGCGGCCGAGGCTTCTCGCCTGGCGCACTACAACAAGCGCTCGACCATCACGTCCCGCGAGATCCAGACCGCTGTGCGGCTGTTGCTGCCTGGCGAGCTGGCCAAGCACGCCGTGAGCGAGGGCACGAAGGCGGTGACCAAGTACACGAGCTCCAAGTAAGGAGGTGGCTCTGGAATGGAAGGAAGGATGGAGAAGGCTCCTCCGTTGCGAGAGCGGCAAAACGGCCCTTTTCAGGGCCACCAACTTGCCTTTTGCGGGAAGGGCGGAATTGTTGTTGTTGTTTGTGTGGACGGCTGTGATGTATGTGTGCATTTTGATTGTGGGTGGGGGGGCGCGTCAAAGCGTGTTGCGCGGGGTACGGCCACGAGGTTGGTCGCCGTGGCGTGGAATGGTGGCACGCCTCGTTGGCGTGGTTTTTGACCCATTGGTGTTGTTGGGGTGTGTGTGTTACCCGTCTGCGAGGGGGGACAGTGCGATCGGCGACTTTTGTG
Source organism: Schistocerca americana (assembly GCF_021461395.2). NCBI lineage: Eukaryota > Metazoa > Arthropoda > Insecta > Orthoptera > Acrididae > Schistocerca > Schistocerca americana. The sequence continues at coordinate 76,209 of NW_025726063.1, forward strand.
TCACCGTAACGACGGCCGTTTGCGGGTTTGTTTTTTTTGCACATCATACATGGCGAGGGTGAAATGTGAAGTGTTTTTGTTTGGTTTTTTTTGCCGCCCACTATTCCCTTTGCTGTACGCCGAGTTTGACAATGGTGCGACGTAACTGCAGCGTGGAGGTGTGTGAGTGACGTTGAAATGAACGTGCCATTAAGACGCATTGTTGTTGTATTGTACTGTACGTGTACGGCGACACGCACGATGATGTACCATTCGACTCTGATGTTTGATAGCCGTGTCTGACTGATTGCGTACGACGCACGCACACCGATGTCGTCATTCAAGATGCACGCTAGACGACGACGGCGGCGGCGGCGGTCGTTTGTTTGGCGAATGTCTGTACACGTGTTTGTCTGTGTCCATCCGGTATGTATTTGTTTGTTTGAAAGTGTTTTGTGTGTCGGTGACGTGGTCCGATCCGTCGCCCCCTGAGTAACTGTCGATCGGCGCGATAGACCGGCGTCACGCAACTGAACCCGAAGTCTTGGGCACACCCGTCATACTGTTGTACACCGTCGCGCTGAGAACGGTAACGAAAGGTTGACTTTGATCGGTCGGAATGTCTGGGCAGAACGTGAGGAATGAGGCAAGAGTGCAAGGAGGGGGGGCAAAAGAGAGAGGAAGGGAAAAAGGGGAGAAACGCATTCGTAGAGCAACGGAACGTTCCCGTGTCGGAGGCGTATTGGAGCCGCACTGAAATGCGTTTAACGGCGGCGCGGCTGCAAGTGTCTGCCGTGGTGAACGTTACCTTTGACGGCTGCATTGGGCTTTGCCTTTGCTTTTGCTTTCGCTTTCGCTTTCGCGTTCGCTTTCGCTTTCCCGGATGTACGTAACGTTTGTTGATATGGTTCTGAGGAAGAGTGTATGACAGTGCCGTGCCGTCCATGTTCGTGTGCCCTCCCATTGTGTGTATGCTATTGTCTGTGTACTTGAATGATGTATGTAGGTGTTAGTGGACATGTTTTACCAGTGGGGGGAAATGGATCGTCGATAGTTGCCGTCACTCTGTCACGGTCGAGATGACGCACCCTCCGTACAGAAAGGTGTCGAGAAAGTGAGTGTGTGTGTGTGTGTGTGTGTGTGTGTGTGTGCGTGCGTCCGTGAATTGGCAGTGTTTGGAGGTGGGCGTGCCCTGGATGTGGCTGTTCGTTAGGCGGTAGTGTTGTGTGGACAGGGGAGGGGCATGCGTAACGCTGCTGGCATGGCATTTCGGGAGATGGGAGGGGGCAAACGAGGAAACGAGGAGCGGCGGCCAAAGACGGGACGGGGAGGGGCGCGGGGTGTGGGTGGCTTGCGCCTGTGCTCGGCGTTGTGGTTTGTGCAAAAGAGGAGGAGAAAAACAATGTGAGTTGCCAGGGAGGGGAGCGGTGTTGTGTTGTGGTTGTCGTGGTGTAGCCGCAGACGCGGCTGTCAGTGAACGTGGCGAGACGGACGGATGCGCGGAGGGGCGGGGGCGGCGCATTTCGCCGGTGCCGTGCCGTGCCGTGCCGTGCCATGCCGTGCCATGCCTGAAAGCCGCGTGGTCGCTGTGTTGTTGGTGGCGTGGGGGCGAGGAGAGTACCGTACGGGTGTGCTTGTGCGCCGGAAATGGCACACTGCGCCCGCCCGTCTTGGAGGCTGATGGCTGTGGTGTGGAAATGGGGCGCGGTGATGTTGAAGCAGTTGAAGAACAGAAAAGAAACCAAGAAAACGGAAGGCGTGATGCGGCGGTGGTGGTGAGAGCGGGAAAAACAAAACAAAAAAAAAGAAGGAAAAACAACAAGAAACAAAAAAGAAAACAAAAAGTCTATCAATATTAAAATGTAAATGGAAATGGAAATGGACCCAGGCATAACCTCCCTGCACAAATAGCAGAGAGTCCGATGATAATAAAAATGTGCCAGAATGTTAACGTCCCTACAAAACAAACCCAACGATAATATTAATGAAAGAGTGAACCGTATGTAACATTGCAACAGACATAATGAAACCTGATAAATTGTATAAGGGCAGCAGCGTTGACCTTTGGCCCTGTATTCAGAATAAAAAGAGCCAAAGATCGTTACCCCAATGAAAAAGACACTGAAACACGTATGTAACATAGTAGCGATGGCGAGACATTGTAGCATCTGTGACCAGAGAGTTTGCGCTGGACTGCGCGAGTGTTGCGAGCGGTTCTCAGTCAGTCAGTCAGTCAGTCAGTAGTCGTCGCGTGCAGTACGCTAATAGTCGTCATGCAGAGCGGTCGGTCAGTAGTAGCAGCCGAGTGCGGTTGTTGTGATGTAGGCGGTCGGCAACACTGGTCAAGATGGTGAATAAGGTATACTGTTAATTAATATAATCATTAGATAATGAAAAATTGTATTTATTGTAATTATTCTCCAACAAGTTCCCCAATAATAATTTTTATTTCAAAAGCATTTTTCAAACATTTAATTTTTTATTGAACTAAAGAGTTCGTTGCACTTCACATTTCATTCCACTTCTTTGAAGAAAAATGTCACTAAAATCACAAAAAAAAAGAGAGAATATTATTATTTGCAATGCAGTTCCTCCAAGCGCTGCGCAACAACCAGAGCAGAAATGTGACATCCATTTATTCGGAGGTAAGACTTTAATTCTGATTGTTTTGCACAGGGCCAAAGACCGATATTTCGGTTTAATTGAAGTTTCTTGTCACTGAACGGACTTTTTTAAATGTTGTGTGAAGACTTTATATTTGAGTCAGATTGCGAATTTCACATTTTTGTTGCCATTTTCAATACCTCTCATTGTGGGCGAGGTTACAATTAGCGCAATGTCCATTAGCATCCGTAAATAACATTGTCCATTATTTTAAATTTTGCTGGGAGGTTACAACACACACACAAAAGAAAAAAAAACAAAAAAAAAATTGCATTTATATCCGCTCCTCAATTGTAGATACCCCTTACACAGCTGTGTGCAATGAATGAGTGCTGGCTGGTAATTAATTGCACTCCTTGGAGGGAAATGCCATAGGACGTAGTCTTTAAAAAGTGAATGTTTTTCGTTAAGAGACAAAAGTTACTTTAGAAAAACAGTAATAGTGGGGCTTTTGTTGTTGAACAAAATAAGTACAATGAACATACGTTATCAGATTTGCGCAATGCAGCGTCACACCACCTTTTTGATTATAACACAATATACTATACATCGTCCCGAACCGTGACCAGAGTCGCGAGACGAGCAGAGCACGCCGCCGACGCCCGCTCAGTACAACCGTCCACCCGCTACTACTGTCGACCGACTACTACCTCTCCCGACTCGCGCTACAATATATATAACAACTGTTCCTGGCGACCCGGTGCGTGCCACTACTGTCGTCTGGCGCGGTCCAAGCGCCGACTAGCAGCGATAAAGAACTCTCTGGTCAGACAGAGATGCTGTCATGCCTCGCCATCGCTCTGGTAATGAATACATACGTGTTGCAGCGTGCGTACCACCGGAACACGCAGTGGCGGAGCCAAAGACTGTGTTGTCGAGGTCGAGTGCGAGTGGGAAGAGAGGCAGCGTCGGCACGGAGATGCAAGCGAGCGCGAGACGCACGGGGGCTGCGGCGTGGCGCGTTTGCGGTCGGCGCCTTTGGTGGCAACGGCCGGGACAAGCAGCGGTGTATGGTGTGGTGCGGGGCGGACAGGGGCGGCGGTGGACGGGGAGGAGGCGGCGCGACGACGGCATGGGGGCGAAAACGGGACGGGGGACGGGGGACGGCGGATGTTGAGAGGCGTCACGCGCGGACAGGACACAGACACAGAGACACACAGATTGGAAAGGGAGGGTGCGCGGTAGTAGTTGGGAATGTGCGTACCGTGCGGGATGGGAGTGGGCGAGGAACACGGTCGTGGCCCCTGTTTTGGGTGCGTGTGATGACGTCGGTGTGTTGTGGGAAGGGAAGGTGCTGTGGCGGCGGCGCGTAATGGGCGTAGGCCGAAAAGAGAAAGGAACGTGGGCAGTGTGTTGGCAAGCGTCGGTTCGACTGCGACGTTGATGGGCAGGGCAGGGCAAGGTTAATGGTGGTAGGAGTAGGCGTGTGGGCGCAAAAAATCTGCCGCTGCAGGCGGTGCCGTAACCGCCATGGCGGGAAGGAGAGAGGGCCAAAGAAAGAAAGAAAGAAGAAAAAAAAAAAAAAAAAAAAAAGGAGGGGGGGGGGGGGGGGCGAAAGTGGAGAGGCGGTGGTGTGAGAAGGGCGGGGGCGGAAGGAAGGCAGGAAGGACAAGAGGCGAGGCGACGGCTTGCTTTGTGTATCGGTCGGTCTCTGGCTATGCTTCGTTTTCTGCAGCAGGGTCGGTGCGCGGCGTGGCTCGCGGCAGTGGGAACGCCTGGTGGCTGGACGGCCAGCAATGCGGTTGGATGGGCGGCCACAGCACCGCACCTGTGCCCGAGGAGGAGACGCTGGCGGCGGGCCCTGAGGTGAGGCCGGCTCGGCTGGGGCTGTGGATGTGTAGGTGTGGCGCCGCTGCTGCAACAACGAGTAAAACGCGAGAAGAAGGGATGGCGGTAGAGAGGAAAAAAAAAAATATAAAAGGTCGTGTTGTGTTGATGCGCAGGCAGACGCGTACAGAGAGACGAGCCCGGTCTGCAGCAGGGTGTGGCCGTGCCGAGTGCAGAGCAGCGGCGGCTCGGTTCGGTTCGGCCCGGCCCGGCGGGCCGCGCTGTTGTCGCGGACGTGAGCGCCCCCTGGCGGGTGGCCGGAGGCGGCGCGGCGTGTTGGACGTGTGGCTGGTGGCAGTGCACAATTTGCGAGTGGCTGGCGGTGTGGTGTGGCGGTTGGCGCGTCGGGCGGCGGAGAGGTATGTGTTGCGGGCGCCCTTTGCTGCGCTGCGTCGTTGCGTGTGCCGTACAGGGCGGGCGCTTGTCGACTGTGTGGCGAATTGGCGTGAAACGGCTGCCGAGAGGTGTGTGGTAGCGAGCCGGTCGGTGGTGTCAGTGCGAAGGGGAATGTGCGTGCGTTTGGCGGTTTCGGTGTGCTTTTTGCGGCGTGAGAGTGGGAATTAGTGGGGCCGGCTGTTGTGTTGGTTCCTTGTGTCTTGTGTCGCGTAGCGTGATGGCAACGTGGAAGGACGCCGGTTTCGTTTCGAGCCTTGCGTGTGGTTGTCGACGTTGACTGGTTGGCGTGTGCCGATGCACGTGCATGTGTGGGTCGCGAGTGCGTTTTTGGCTGGCTGTGTGTGTGTGTGTGTGTGTGTGTGTGTGTGTGTGTGTGTGTGTTTTGGGGGGGGGGAAGGGGGAGGCGGTGGTGAAAGTGCAGTCGTTGCCACGGGCGTCGTCGGGTGGGGCTGGCTGGGGCTGTGCGTCGTGGCGGAAAGGTGGTAGGTTGCGGGAAGCGAGCCCGTCGTTGACGGTGTCGCGTGAGTTGTGAATCGAGTGGGGCGCGGGGCGCGGGACAGGAGCAGCGTGCCGCTGCGTCGTGGTCGTCAGCAGAGGCTGTGCGTGTGCTTGTCCTTTTTGTGGGCGGTTCGTGCGAGGCGTTTTTGTTTTGTGTTGCCCTAGTTGTTAGTTTATTTTGTTTGTGTTTGTTATTTTGAGACGACGACTGGTTGGTGGCGTGCGCGCGAAGTGGCGGTGTGCGCTTCCCGTGTCGTTTGTGTTGTTTGGTTTTTTTGTTTTTGTGTGTTTTTTTTTGCACTGGGCCCCGGTGGGTGGGTGCGTGTGTGTCGATTGCCGGCTGGCGAAAGGTGCGCCATCGGCGGGGTGGGTCGCCGGCACAAGTAGAGGCGGCGGCGTTGTTGCTGTTGTTGTGTGGTGTTTGTTTTGTTCGGCTGTGTCGGCGAGCTGTGTTGCGGTGCGTGTGAATGGTGGTGCAAAAGTGCTGGCGTTGGGGCTGCGACTGCGACGGCGGCGAGCCGCGGGCGCGCCATTGATAGTGATGTTGTGAACAGCGGCTGTGTACGGTAGTGGTGTTGTTGTAGCACGACGTGCATCCGGGCCGGCGCGGAAAGCGCAGTTGCGGGCGGTTGCCCTTCGGTGCCAGCCCATGTCGCGTGAGCGGCGGGTTGCTCTGGTGTCGACACGTGGTGCTCTGGGTTGTTGTGTGGTGCCCTTTGGCCGGTGGGGGTGGTTCGCGTGTGTCTCGTTCGCGCTCGGTGTCTGGTCGTGGTCGTGCTGCTCCCCCGTCTGTCGGCGGTTTCCGACGTCGTCTGTACGTTTTTGTTCGTTTGCGGCGTGCCTGCCGACGTCGTCCCGTCGCGACCTTTCAACCGAAAGTGTGGCGCCCGAAGGTGAACGAACGTAACCCTGACCTCGGCGCTTTACGCTGAGCCGAGCGAACCGAACCTAACCTGTGGTGTGGCGAGGTGAGCTCAGCCTGTGAGCCCCTAACGTCTACGTAAGGTAAGCTGTCCGGCTCACGCCTCACGTTTGAACGCTTTTTTAACCTACGTTTGACGCTTCTTAACCTAGCACTGACCCCTTAACCTAACGTGTAACCTAACCTAACCTAACCTAACCTCTGACGCCTGACGTGTTTGAATGCTTAACCTAAGTTTGACGCTTAACCTAACCCAAGTCCCCTTAACCTAACCCACGTCCACCTAACCTAACCTAACCTAACGTAGACGTGTAAACGTAATGTGTAACGCGTAACGTGTAAGGTCGGCTGTCGTGTGTGCTTGACGGCAGATTGGGTTGGTCTGTAGATTCGGATTGCGGTTTGCCTCGGTCGAGGGGTTGGGTCGGAAGCGGCGAGGGGCGGCGGCGCCTGTTGCGCAGGCGGCGTCCGTTTGCGGCGGGCAATTGTTGAGAAACGGCTGTGAATGTTGGCGGGCGAGAGGAGGAGGACGGCGCGCGATGTGGCCCGACGGCTGCGGGCCGATCGGGAAACGGCGGGAGGGCGACGGAAGGCGATGGGGCGGCGGAGGCGCGTTTGCACGGCCGTCATCGCCGCACGCCTCGGCTTGTGTGGCTGTGGCGCCGGCCGCGCTGGCCGGGCTGCCGCGGCGACGGTGTGGGAGTTTTGCCGAAGGTTTGGCCATTGTGGCGGGTCGTCGGCTGGGGCTGTGGGGGCGGCATTTGGGCGGGGGCGGCGATTCTCGGCGGGCCGACCCAGGCTGTAGCGCGCGGTAGCTGCAGTTTGGCCGTGGTTTGCGGCGCTGCCGTGGCGACTGGTTGGCGACTGTGGTGTGGCTGTGTGTAGCCCCATCCTCGGTGGTTTGAAAGGCGCGGGCGGTTGTGGCGCAGGTTTGGGGCTGCTCCGCACAGGCTGTCGGACGTTGGGCGGTAGCAAGCGCGGGAGGCGCGGCGCGGCGGCGCGCAGAGTGGCGGCCGCTCTCTCGGCCGTCCGCGCCCGCCCGCGACACTGGCTGGGCCTTGTGATTCTCTGCTCTGCTGCTGTGCTGTGCTTGCGTGCCTGCCGTCCCGCTCGCTCTCGCTGTGTGTTACGCGCGTCGTCGAAATGGCAGATCAGGCGGCTACGAACGAGACTGCTGCGGCACCCGCCGCCACCGGCACTACGAAGAAGGCCAAGTCTGCGTCGTCTGCGAAGAAGCCGCGCGCCAAGCCTGCGCACCCGCGCACCTCTGAGATGGTGACGGCCGCCATCAAGAGTCTGAAGGAGCGCGGCGGGTCGTCGCTGCAGGCGATCAAGAAGTACATAGCCGCGCACTACAAGCTGGACGCGGAGAAGCTGGCGCCGTTTATCAAGAAGTACCTCAAGTCGGCCGTCGTGGCGGGCGAGCTGGTGCAGACGAAGGGGAAGGGCGCGTCCGGCTCGTTCAAGCTTGCCGGCGCCGGCGGCGGGGGGGCGGCCGAGGGCGGCAAGGCTCGTGCTGGCGGTGCCAAGAAGAAGCGCGCCGCTCCGGCCAGCAAGGAGAAGAAGGGCGCCCGTGCGGCCGGCGCAAAGAAGGCTGGTGGCGTGAAGGCGGCGACCGGTCGGAAGGCGGGCGCCGCCAAGAAGGCGTCTGCGGCGTCGGCCGCTCCCGCGGGTGCGAAGAAGGCGGCTGCGGCCAAGCCGGCCAAGGCCAAGTCGCCGTCGAAGGCGAAGAAGGCCGCCAAGGTTCCGACGAAGAAGCCGAAGGCGCCGCGCCCGAAGAAGGCGACGACGCCGTCTAAGGCGAAGGCTTCGCCCAAGAAGAAGAAGTAGAGTAGAGGAGAAAGAGATGGGGGAAAGGAAGGGTTTGGCGCTTGACTCCGTCGTCCCCACCCCCCGTCGTCGTCTAGTGGCGCGCAAGAGACGCGCGGCCCAAAACGGCCCTTCTCAGGGCCATCAAAGCACGTCGGGGAAGGTTTTGATTGTCGTGTTGCGTTTGGTGTGGGTGTCTGTCTGTATGCCCGTGGGGATGCTGTTTGCGTGCCGTGGTGGTTGGATTGCGGGGGTCGGTGGCGGGTGTGGGCGGCGGTAGCGGTAAGCGGTGTTGTTGTTGTTGTTGTTGTTGTTGTTGTCGTGGTTGATTGTCGCCGTGTTTGTGGCGGCGGCCGACGGTTGGTTTTCTGTCACGTTGTTTAGTTTGAATACGTTGGTTGGCTTGCCTGCGTTCGTTCTTCTCGGATGTCTGTCTTGTCGAGTCGTGTCTGGTCTTTGTTTTGTTCCTTTGTGTGTGTGTGTGTTATGTTTTGCAACGGGGGGCACGTTGAGATGCGGAAGGAGTCGGCGGGGATTTCGGTGGCGTGTAGAGCGAGCGAGCGCGTCGGAGTGGAGTGCGGGTTTTTTTTGTTTTCGAAACGAAAGCGGCGGCCGGCCAGCCACCCGTGCGGTGTGACGTCGGCCGTTGGGTATTGTGCGCTTTGAGCGCCGGGGAGGGATGATGTGTGATTGTTGCGCGCTGCTAGCAGGCAGGCAGAGTGAGCGGGTGTGGCGGACGGACGGGAAGTGGTGGTTTTTGTTTTTGGGTTGCGGGGCGAGAGGCAGGCGACCGACAAAGTTTGCTCGCGACGGAGAGATGTTAGTGGCCCTGAAAAGGGCCGTTTTTGTTTGTGCGGTGCGGTGCCGCGGCGCGGTTTAGGCGCGCTCGCCGCGGATGCGGCGCGCGAGCTGGATGTCCTTGGGCATGATGGTGACGCGCTTGGCGTGGATTGCGCACAGGTTGGTGTCTTCGAAGAGGCCGACGAGGTAGGCCTCGCTGGCCTCCTGCAGGGCCATGACTGCGGAGCTCTGGAAGCGCAGGTCGGTCTTGAAGTCCTGGGCGATCTCGCGCACTAGGCGCTGGAATGGCAGCTTGCGGATGAGCAGCTCTGTGCTCTTCTGGTAGCGCCTGATTTCTCGCAGGGCGACGGTGCCCGGCCTGTAGCGGTGGGGCTTCTTGACGCCTCCGGTGGCGGGCGCGCTCTTCCTCGCCGCCTTGGTGGCGAGCTGTTTGCGCGGCGCCTTTCCGCCGGTGGACTTGCGGGCCGTTTGCTTTGTGCGGGCCATGGCGGTAGCGGTAGCGGAGCGGCGTGCGTGGAGGTTAGGTGTGGCGCGGCGTCCGGTGCTGCCTTGACAACGGGCCCGCGCGCCTCCGTGCTGCGCTTATATGCCCTCGGTTGCGCGTGGTGGGGGGAGGGCGGGCCAGAGTCTATATAGGGGGGCGGCGGGCGCGCTGGGCGCAGACAGTCGAGTCAGCGATGCCTCGCGGAACGGACGCGTGCGTCGAGCGCTCCGCTCCGCTGCTCGCTGCAGCAACGACGACCGACACAGCGGACAGGGCCGCGTCCCTGCACGCTGCGAGAGGCGAGTCGAGCACCTCGGATGTACGCCCGCGTTTTCCCGAGTGTGCTCCCCCTCAACCCGATGCCGCGAACGGTAAGCATCGCCGCAATAGTGTCCCACTGGACACCCTCGCGACCGAAACCGTGTTCCCGGACGAGCCGGACGTACCGCGCGCGTTGAAATCGAGTGCATTAAACGTGACGCAGCTTCCGGAGCAGCCGGCAGGCGACTCCGTGACACAGTCCCCACAGGAGGCGCTGCAGACTTTAGTGAACATGCTACCATCTGCAACTGCAAATACTACATATCGTGCAGAACCGATGGAGCAGGAAGCAGCCACTAACAAGAGCGAGGAGGTTGTCTCTCGCAAGCGCGCGAACACTGACGACGCGGGATCGGAGGTGCAAAAATACCTCAAGAAGAAAAACGGCAGCGAACACCAGCAGCCCGCCACAAAGCGCGACCGGCGTATCGCACGCCCGCGCAACGCAACCGGCGAAGACGGCTTTGTCAGGCCGAAGAAAACCGCCAGACCAGCTCCAGCAGCAGCTACACAGCAGCCTATCAGCACCGCAAATCTGTTCGATGCCCTCTCAGACAGCGAGGGAGAAGAAGAACAGTCCAGCAGTGTAAGACAAGGTCGTGCTCCACCGCCAATAGTATTGGAGTACGAGAAAGACTACCGCAGCCTGCAAATCACACTGAACGCAGTGCTCGGAAGAAACAATTATCGTGTGTGTGTAAGCGGCGATTCAGTGTATAAAGTGCGTGTGCAGACAACCGAACTGTACAACAAGCTACACAACGCTGCAAGAAGCCAAGGACTGCGATTCTATACCTTCGCAGCCACCAGGAAGCGGCCTTTGAAGGTCGTATTCAAGAGAGTACCCATGAAATACTCTTGCGACCACATCAAAGAAGACCTCGAGGAGCTAGGTTATATTGTTCACTCGGTCGTGAAAATGAGGGACCCGAAAACAAATCGTCGCGGCCCTCTAGTGCTCATCACAGCAGACAACACGGAGAAAAACCGTGAGTTATACAACTTAAAAATGCTAGGCGCGTGTGAAATCACCGTCGAGAACTTACGCAGTAGCGGAGGACATGCGCAGTGTTTCAGGTGCCTTCAGCCAGGACACGTGGAACGACACTGCGGTATGAAGGAGTATTGCATACGATGTGCGGAGCCTCATGCCACGAATGCGTGCGACAAGGCCGGCGAACCGTACAAAGACTTTCCGGCGAAGTGTAAGCTGTGTGGTGGACCGCATGTTGCAACATATCGCGGCTGCCCACGGCACAAGGAGTTTGAAGCCCGTCTGCGCTCAGCACAGGCGAAGAACAAAGCGGCTGTTTCGGCGGGAAACGCCCGAGTGGCGGGAAACGCCGGCGCGGGGCCGGAAGCAGAAACAAAGAGCGGCCGTCGCCGCCGAGGTCGTCGCAGAAGGTCAAGGTACTCTGCGCCACACCCAGGTAACCTCCCACCACGACAGATGGCAGAGCGGCAAGCCGCACAGCCGAAAGCAGCCCGCGTACAAAATGGCGGCCAAGCCCCGCCCAACACCGACGCGAGCGCAATAGAAGCAGCTGGTACGCAGCGCGAGGCTCAGGTAGTCCCGCCGCCCGCGCAGCCGGCCGCGAACAATGGCGGCCCACCGGGCCCGAACAATGGCGGCCAGGCCCCCACCGCGGCGGCCATCATGCCGCAACGACCAATCACCGGACAGCGCGGCGCGCAGGTAGCTGCGCCACGCCGCAGCCCGGAGGCCAACCAGAGCGCGCGCCGGTGGGAAGCAACTGCGCCCTCCGTACAAAATGGTGGGCAGGTGGCACTGCAACTGGCCGACTTCCCGGCCCTGCGTGAACGCCGACGCCCTGGCAACACCCAGCAAGACACCCGCCATTTTGTCAACAGCAGCAATGGCGGACAGCACGCCGACCGCCATGATGGAAGCGGCCGCTGCTGCACAACACAAGCCGACCGCCTAGACGCCGTCGGCAGCTTGAGCGCCGCCTATGAGCGCATGCTGGCGTCGATGGAGCAGCGCATGTTCGCGATGATGGAGAAGTTCATGTCCATAGTCGCGAACATGATCGGCGAGCTCCCAGCCAAGATGACGGCCGCACTACAGCAGGCAATCCAGACCAACGCATCCCAGCAACATGGCCCGACAAATTAAAGTGTGCCTATGGAATGCCCGCGGCCTCCGCGAACAGGCCGCCGAATTTCGCGAACTCCTGAGACGCGAAAACATAGACGTCTGCCTCCTAACGGAAACCTTCCTTAAGCCAGGCGTCCGAGTAGGCGTTTCAAACTACACCTGCCACCGCAACGATCGGCTCACAAGAGGTGGGGGCACGGCAATTTACATTCGCCGCTCCCTCAAACACCACCAGGTCCACATTCCGCCGCTGGAGGCCATCGAAGCAACAGTCGTAGCTGTCGAGACCGCGCACGGCAAAATCACCCTCGGTGCCATCTACAAGCCGCCGAAGAAACAACTGGTAGAAGACCTAAATAAGTTGCTATCGCTCCCAGGCAGACTCCTGCTTGGAGGCGACTACAACTCCAAGAACCAAGTATGGCACTCGAGGGTGACAACTCCGAACGGAAGACGCCTCCAACGTCTCGTCGAGCGGCATGGCGCCGTTGTTGTCGCACCCCACGAGCCTACTATTTTTCCGTCGAGAGGTGCGCCGGACATTATCGACGTCATGATCAACAAAGGCGTCCGACAAAATATCACCGCCAGTACAAGGACCTTACTAAATTCGGACCATGCACCGGTGATCTTCGAGGTAGAATCAGAACTTGCACCTCAAACTCGGCGAGGACTAGACCTGCGCGGCATAAACTGGGAGCGTTTCCGTGAAAACATCGTGGGCGCACTGGAACGACTCCCAAGCCCGGCCGAACACGGAGCAAGCGCCGCCTTAGAACACCTGACACGCAGCTTAGTGGACGCTGCGACGGAAGCAACACCGGCCAGGCGAGATACAGACCAGCTGAGCTTCAAACCGAATAGATTGCCACGACACCTGGAAGAAGCGATCAGCACGAAAAACAGACTCGCCAGGGAATGGCAAAGAACGCGTAATCCGGCCATTAAACGGACGCTCAACAGGATGCGGCGCGAAATCAAAGCCGCGGCTGAAGAACACCGGATCCAGGAGTGGGCGGCGAAAATCTCTTCACTAAACATCGAAGATGGTTCGGCCTGGCAGACAGTCAAGTGCTTTCTCCGCCGGACGATGAAAATCCCGCCCCTCCAGGTCGGCGACGACTTCGTTAGCGAGCCGAATGCGAAGGCCAATGCCCTAGCCGACGCGTTCGCCGCTAACTTTACGCCGGTGAACGACCCCATCGACGCAGCACACGTACAACTCGTCAGGGAACGCTTACCGCGTTTCCTTAGAGTAAGGGACCCTGAGGACAACATCACTCCCATCGCTCCCAACGAGGTGAAAGTTGTGCTGCGCCAACTTCAGGGCCGCAAGGCCGCCGGCCACGACCGCATCACAAACGCCCTCCTGAAGCAACTCCCGGACATGGCCGTCGAGAAAATCGCCGAAATCTTCAACGAGGTGCTGAAGTCCGAAGAGTTTCCGAGCGCCTGGAAGCACGCCGAAGTTGTCGCGCTGCCGAAGCCCGGCAAGGACATCCGGCTGGCGAAGAACTACAGACCCATAAGCCTGCTGCCGACGCTCTCAAAACTCTTCGAGAAACTGTATCTGGCACGGCTACTACGCCACGTCAACGCAGAGGGGCTCCTACCAGACGAACAATTTGGGTTCAGGAGTGAGCACTCGACGACCCAGCAAGTGTTACGACTTGCGGAAGAGGCATTCGGAGCCGTCGACCGACGCGAGTACTTCGGCGCTCTCATGCTCGACGTGTCACGCGCCTTCGACTCAGTGTGGCACGATGGCCTCCTGTATAAGTTACTTACACTGGGGGTTCCCGTGTCACATGTGAGTCTCCTGCAGAGCTATCTACAGGACAGGACGTTTCACGTTCGGGCAGACAGTGGAATTTCCACGGAGCGTCGGATACTCGCGGGTGTACCGCAAGGCTCGGTCGTCGGCCCGATCCTCTATTCGCTGTACACGTCGGACCTTCCGCGGGTAGAGCCTGTCAAACTGGCTCTCTACGCCGACGATACCGCTGTATACAGCCGCAGCAACCAAGTCCACACCCTGCAGCGGCGTCTACAGACGGCAACAACGGCCCTCGAGGAGTGGGCCACAACATGGCGCCTGGCCTACAACCCGGAAAAGAGCCAGGCACTAATCATCGCGCTGCGCCCAGTTCCTCAAGGCGCGCCGCAGCTGACAGTCCGTGGAAGGGCAGTACCATGGAGCAACAGCGCCAAATATCTTGGCGTCACGTTCGACAGTCGTCTCACGTGGCGCCAACACATAGAAGAGGTGAGGAGAAAGGCATTGGGACGGCTACGCCTCCTATACCCAGTCATCAACCCCACCTCAACCCTACCAGAAGAGCTAGGTCTCACGCTGTACAAGGCAACCATCAGGCCGCTGTTTGATTACGCAGCGGTCGTATGGGGCAACGCAGCTGAGACCAACATCCGCCGCCTTCAAAGAGTGCAAAACAGAGCTTTGAGGGCGGTACTACACCTCCCGCCGGACTTCAACACGGAGGAACTCCACGTCATCGCGGACGTCCCTACACTCCGTCAGCGGTTCCAGAGAGCCGCGCGAACTTTTTATGAGAAGACCGCGAACTCGCGCAACCCATTAGTGCGAGTGCTCGGTCAACGACCTCACTGGCGCGCAACACTACGCTGGCCAGACTTACTTCGCCATCTGGAAGATTGAGCCGAAGTAAAGACATTCTCGAAACAGTGTTCATTGTGCAGAACAAGATATAGACAATAAGAAAAGACTTTCCCTAGATTTAAGACATAGACACTAGAAGGAACAGCGCCAATGGCGCTACAGACTTCTATAACTGAATGGAGACGCAGATCACTGCGTCCCACGACATTGCACAGCTGCTGGGCGCAGACCGTAGCCGACTCGCCAGCCGCTGCAGCCGCTGTTTGTGCACGTTTTGCTTTGCCCGAGGAAGGAAGGATGACAGGCCGCGGCAAGGGAGGAAAGGGGCTCGGCAAGGGTGGCGCCAAGCGGCACCGCAAGGTGTTGCGCGACAACATCCAGGGCATCACGAAGCCCGCCATCCGCCGCCTGGCTCGCAGGGGCGGCGTGAAGCGCATCTCTGGTCTGATCTACGAGGAGACCCGCGGGGTGCTGAAGGTGTTCCTGGAGAACGTGATCCGCGACGCGGTGACGTACACTGAGCACGCCAAGCGCAAGACTGTGACGGCCATGGACGTGGTGTACGCCCTGAAGAGGCAGGGGCGCACCCTGTACGGTTTCGGCGGTTAGGCTGCGTCGCAGCGGGCGCTGGCCTTCCCGCGGCCGTGCTTGTGGGTGGGAGAGACTAGAAAACGGCCCTTTTCAGGGCCACCACACTGTTCGGAAGTTGAAAAGTGCGAAAGAGTCTGTGTTGTTGCTGCGTGTGTGCGCTGTGTTGTTTGTTTGTTTCTTTCTTTCTTTCCGTTTGAGCGACGTGATGTGACTGGGAGGGGAGAAGGAAAGGAAACGTGTCATGTGGCTGGCTGTGTGTGGAGCTGCTTCGTTTGTGTGTCTTTGTATCGATCGCGACGGAGATGGCGGGCTGTGTGTTGTTGTGCGAGAGGCGGTGATTATTTGCTTGCGTGGTTTGGCTCTGTGTGTTTGTTTGCGGCGGCGTTGGGGTTTCCGAGGCAAGGCGTGTGGGCATAGGCGGCCGGATCAGCTGTTTCGTTCGTGTCGACGGCCGTTGCGCGCGGGAGTGGAGGGCGGTGTGTCGACACGCCTCCCTTTAACAATGGTCATTATTGCTGCCGTTGTCGGTTTGGAAGGCGACTGCGACCGTGCAAAATGTGTGTGTGTGTGTGTGTGTGTTGGGCCACACGGGCTGTGTGGGCGACAAGATGGCGGACGTGCGCCGGCGGCGGCTGTGCTGTGACAGTGCAAAGTTAAAACAAAACAAGGTGCGGCGAGGACGACTGCAATTTTGCTTTGGACGTAGGTTTGTGTGGTGGCCCTGAAAAGGGCCGATTGTTGTGGGCCGAGCCGGCAAAGCGCGTTGCGTGCAGGGGAGCACGCGGCGCTGCGATTGCCTGGCCTCCTTTAGGCCTTCTTCTCGGTCTTCTTTGGCAGCAGGACGGCCTGGATGTTGGGCAGGACACCACCCTGTGCGATGGTGACGCCCGACAGGAGCTTGTTGAGCTCCTCGTCGTTGCGGATGGCAAGCTGCAGGTGGCGCGGGATGATGCGCGTCTTCTTGTTGTCGCGGGCCGCGTTTCCGGCCAGCTCGAGCACCTCAGCCGCGAGGTACTCCATGACGGCGGCGAGGTAGACGGGCGCCCCGGCGCCGACGCGCTCTGCGTAGTTTCCCTTGCGCAGGAGGCGGTGGATTCTGCCGACCGGGAACTGGAGCCCAGCCCTGCTTGAGCGGGACTTTGACTTGCCCTTGACTTTGCCTCCCTTTCCGCGTCCGGACATGGCGATGGGCTAGCGACGGTGCACACGAAACGGAAACGAAAACGACCGGTGCGAGCGGCAGCGAGTCGAGCAGCGGAGTGCGTGCCGGCGCAGCCGGGGTGGGGGTGCTTTATGGGCTCGGGTGCGGCGGCCGGTTGCGCGCGCGCCCCATTGGTCGGCGGCCGCAACAGGGCGAGCTGGTAAAGGTGCGGCGGCGGCTGGCGGCGGGTGCCACTGTGTGGGGAGACGCTGACTAGAGCGGAGCGCTTGCTACTGGTGTTGCTGCTGCCGTACGTTGGTTCGAGATGCCGCCCAAGACTAGCGGGAAGGCCGCCAAGAAGGCTGGCAAGGCGCAGAAGAACATTTCGAAGGGCGACAAGAAGAAGAAGCGCAAGAGGAAGGAGAGCTATGCCATCTACATCTACAAGGTGCTGAAGCAGGTGCACCCTGACACGGGCATCTCGTCGAAGGCGATGAGCATCATGAACAGCTTCGTGAACGACATTTTCGAGCGCATTGCGGCCGAGGCTTCTCGCCTGGCGCACTACAACAAGCGCTCGACCATCACGTCCCGCGAGATCCAGACCGCTGTGCGGCTGTTGCTGCCTGGCGAGCTGGCCAAGCACGCCGTGAGCGAGGGCACGAAGGCGGTGACCAAGTACACGAGCTCCAAGTAAGGAGGTGGCTCTGGAATGGAAGGAAGGATGGAGAAGGCTCCTCCGTTGCGAGAGCGGCAAAACGGCCCTTTTCAGGGCCACCAACTTGCCTTTTGCGGGAAGGGCGGAATTGTTGTTGTTGTTTGTGTGGACGGCTGTGATGTATGTGTGCATTTTGATTGTGGGTGGGGGGGCGCGTCAAAGCGTGTTGCGCGGGGTACGGCCACGAGGTTGGTCGCCGTGGCGTGGAATGGTGGCACGCCTCGTTGGCGTGGTTTTTGACCCATTGGTGTTGTTGGGGTGTGTGTGTTACCCGTCTGCGAGGGGGGACAGTGCGATCGGCGACTTTTGTGTCACCGTAACGACGGCCGTTTGCGGGTTTGTTTTTTTTGCACATCATACATGGCGAGGGTGAAATGTGAAGTGTTTTTGTTTGGTTTTTTTTGCCGCCCACTATTCCCTTTGCTGTACGCCGAGTTTGACAATGGTGCGACGTAACTGCAGCGTGGAGGTGTGTGAGTGACGTTGAAATGAACGTGCCATTAAGACGCATTGTTGTTGTATTGTACTGTACGTGTACGGCGACACGCACGATGATGTACCATTCGACTCTGATGTTTGATAGCCGTGTCTGACTGATTGCGTACGACGCACGCACACCGATGTCGTCATTCAAGATGCACGCTAGACGACGACGGCGGCGGCGGCGGTCGTTTGTTTGGCGAATGTCTGTACACGTGTTTGTCTGTGTCCATCCGGTATGTATTTGTTTGTTTGAAAGTGTTTTGTGTGTCGGTGACGTGGTCCGATCCGTCGCCCCCTGAGTAACTGTCGATCGGCGCGATAGACCGGCGTCACGCAACTGAACCCGAAGTCTTGGGCACACCCGTCATACTGTTGTACACCGTCGCGCTGAGAACGGTAACGAAAGGTTGACTTTGATCGGTCGGAATGTCTGGGCAGAACGTGAGGAATGAGGCAAGAGTGCAAGGAGGGGGGGCAAAAGAGAGAGGAAGGGAAAAAGGGGAGAAACGCATTCGTAGAGCAACGGAACGTTCCCGTGTCGGAGGCGTATTGGAGCCGCACTGAAATGCGTTTAACGGCGGCGCGGCTGCAAGTGTCTGCCGTGGTGAACGTTACCTTTGACGGCTGCATTGGGCTTTGCCTTTGCTTTTGCTTTCGCTTTCGCTTTCGCGTTCGCTTTCGCTTTCCCGGATGTACGTAACGTTTGTTGATATGGTTCTGAGGAAGAGTGTATGACAGTGCCGTGCCGTCCATGTTCGTGTGCCCTCCCATTGTGTGTATGCTATTGTCTGTGTACTTGAATGATGTATGTAGGTGTTAGTGGACATGTTTTACCAGTGGGGGGAAATGGATCGTCGATAGTTGCCGTCACTCTGTCACGGTCGAGATGACGCACCCTCCGTACAGAAAGGTGTCGAGAAAGTGTGTGTGTGTGTGTGTGTGTGTGTGTGTGTGTGTGCGTGCGTCCGTGAATTGGCAGTGTTTGGAGGTGGGCGTGCCCTGGATGTGGCTGTTCGTTAGGCGGTAGTGTTGTGTGGACAGGGGAGGGGCATGCGTAACGCTGCTGGCATGGCATTTCGGGAGATGGGAGGGGGCAAACGAGGAAACGAGGAGCGGCGGCCAAAGACGGGACGGGGAGGGGCGCGGGGTGTGGGTGGCTTGCGCCTGTGCTCGGCGTTGTGGTTTGTGCAAAAGAGGAGGAGAAAAACAATGTGAGTTGCCAGGGAGGGGAGCGGTGTTGTGTTGTGGTTGTCGTGGTGTAGCCGCAGACGCGGCTGTCAGTGAACGTGGCGAGACGGACGGATGCGCGGAGGGGCGGGGGCGGCGCATTTCGCCGGTGCCGTGCCGTGCCGTGCCGTGCCATGCCGTGCCATGCCTGAAAGCCGCGTGGTCGCTGTGTTGTTGGTGGCGTGGGGGCGAGGAGAGTACCGTACGGGTGTGCTTGTGCGCCGGAAATGGCACACTGCGCCCGCCCGTCTTGGAGGCTGATGGCTGTGGTGTGGAAATGGGGCGCGGTGATGTTGAAGCAGTTGAAGAACAGAAAAGAAACCAAGAAAACGGAAGGCGTGATGCGGCGGTGGTGGTGAGAGCGGGAAAAACAAAACAAAAAAAAAGAAGGAAAAACAACAAGAAACAAAAAAGAAAACAAAAAGTCTATCAATATTAAAATGTAAATGGAAATGGAAATGGACCCAGGCATAACCTCCCTGCACAAATAGCAGAGAGTCCGATGATAATAAAAATGTGCCAGAATGTTAACGTCCCTACAAAACAAACCCAACGATAATATTAATGAAAGAGTGAACCGTATGTAACATTGCAACAGACATAATGAAACCTGATAAATTGTATAAGGGCAGCAGCGTTGACCTTTGGCCCTGTATTCAGAATAAAAAGAGCCAAAGATCGTTACCCCAATGAAAAAGACACTGAAACACGTATGTAACATAGTAGCGATGGCGAGACATTGTAGCATCTGTGACCAGAGAGTTTGCGCTGGACTGCGCGAGTGTTGCGAGCGGTTCTCAGTCAGTCAGTCAGTCAGTCAGTAGTCGTCGCGTGCAGTACGCTAATAGTCGTCATGCAGAGCGGTCGGTCAGTAGTAGCAGCCGAGTGCGGTTGTTGTGATGTAGGCGGTCGGCAACACTGGTCAAGATGGTGAATAAGGTATACTGTTAATTAATATAATCATTAGATAATGAAAAATTGTATTTATTGTAATTATTCTCCAACAAGTTCCCCAATAATAATTTTTATTTCAAAAGCATTTTTCAAACATTTAATTTTTTATTGAACTAAAGAGTTCGTTGCACTTCACATTTCATTCCACTTCTTTGAAGAAAAATGTCACTAAAATCACAAAAAAAAAGAGAGAATATTATTATTTGCAATGCAGTTCCTCCAAGCGCTGCGCAACAACCAGAGCAGAAATGTGACATCCATTTATTCGGAGGTAAGACTTTAATTCTGATTGTTTTGCACAGGGCCAAAGACCGATATTTCGGTTTAATTGAAGTTTCTTGTCACTGAACGGACTTTTTTAAATGTTGTGTGAAGACTTTATATTTGAGTCAGATTGCGAATTTCACATTTTTGTTGCCATTTTCAATACCTCTCATTGTGGGCGAGGTTACAATTAGCGCAATGTCCATTAGCATCCGTAAATAACATTGTCCATTATTTTAAATTTTGCTGGGAGGTTACAACACACACACAAAAGAAAAAAAAACAAAAAAAAAATTGCATTTATATCCGCTCCTCAATTGTAGATACCCCTTACACAGCTGTGTGCAATGAATGAGTGCTGGCTGGTAATTAATTGCACTCCTTGGAGGGAAATGCCATAGGACGTAGTCTTTAAAAAGTGAATGTTTTTCGTTAAGAGACAAAAGTTACTTTAGAAAAACAGTAATAGTGGGGCTTTTGTTGTTGAACAAAATAAGTACAATGAACATACGTTATCAGATTTGCGCAATGCAGCGTCACACCACCTTTTTGATTATAACACAATATACTATACATCGTCCCGAACCGTGACCAGAGTCGCGAGACGAGCAGAGCACGCCGCCGACGCCCGCTCAGTACAACCGTCCACCCGCTACTACTGTCGACCGACTACTACCTCTCCCGACTCGCGCTACAATATATATAACAACTGTTCCTGGCGACCCGGTGCGTGCCACTACTGTCGTCTGGCGCGGTCCAAGCGCCGACTAGCAGCGATAAAGAACTCTCTGGTCAGACAGAGATGCTGTCATGCCTCGCCATCGCTCTGGTAATGAATACATACGTGTTGCAGCGTGCGTACCACCGGAACACGCAGTGGCGGAGCCAAAGACTGTGTTGTCGAGGTCGAGTGCGAGTGGGAAGAGAGGCAGCGTCGGCACGGAGATGCAAGCGAGCGCGAGACGCACGGGGGCTGCGGCGTGGCGCGTTTGCGGTCGGCGCCTTTGGTGGCAACGGCCGGGACAAGCAGCGGTGTATGGTGTGGTGCGGGGCGGACAGGGGCGGCGGTGGACGGGGAGGAGGCGGCGCGACGACGGCATGGGGGCGAAAACGGGACGGGGGACGGGGGACGGCGGATGTTGAGAGGCGTCACGCGCGGACAGGACACAGACACAGAGACACACAGATTGGAAAGGGAGGGTGCGCGGTAGTAGTTGGGAATGTGCGTACCGTGCGGGATGGGAGTGGGCGAGGAACACGGTCGTGGCCCCTGTTTTGGGTGCGTGTGATGACGTCGGTGTGTTGTGGGAAGGGAAGGTGCTGTGGCGGCGGCGCGTAATGGGCGTAGGCCGAAAAGAGAAAGGAACGTGGGCAGTGTGTTGGCAAGCGTCGGTTCGACTGCGACGTTGATGGGCAGGGCAGGGCAAGGTTAATGGTGGTAGGAGTAGGCGTGTGGGCGCAAAAAATCTGCCGCTGCAGGCGGTGCCGTAACCGCCATGGCGGGAAGGAGAGAGGGCCAAAGAAAGAAAGAAAGAAGAAAAAAAAAAAAAAAAAAAAAAGGAGGGGGGGGGGGGGCGAAAGTGGAGAGGCGGTGGTGTGAGAAGGGCGGGGGCGGAAGGAAGGCAGGAAGGACAAGAGGCGAGGCGACGGCTTGCTTTGTGTATCGGTCGGTCTCTGGCTATGCTTCGTTTTCTGCAGCAGGGTCGGTGCGCGGCGTGGCTCGCGGCAGTGGGAACGCCTGGTGGCTGGACGGCCAGCAATGCGGTTGGATGGGCGGCCACAGCACCGCACCTGTGCCCGAGGAGGAGACGCTGGCGGCGGGCCCTGAGGTGAGGCCGGCTCGGCTGGGGCTGTGGATGTGTAGGTGTGGCGCCGCTGCTGCAACAACGAGTAAAACGCGAGAAGAAGGGATGGCGGTAGAGAGGAAAAAAAAAAATATAAAAGGTCGTGTTGTGTTGATGCGCAGGCAGACGCGTACAGAGAGACGAGCCCGGTCTGCAGCAGGGTGTGGCCGTGCCGAGTGCAGAGCAGCGGCGGCTCGGTTCGGTTCGGCCCGGCCCGGCGGGCCGCGCTGTTGTCGCGGACGTGAGCGCCCCCTGGCGGGTGGCCGGAGGCGGCGCGGCGTGTTGGACGTGTGGCTGGTGGCAGTGCACAATTTGCGAGTGGCTGGCGGTGTGGTGTGGCGGTTGGCGCGTCGGGCGGCGGAGAGGTATGTGTTGCGGGCGCCCTTTGCTGCGCTGCGTCGTTGCGTGTGCCGTACAGGGCGGGCGCTTGTCGACTGTGTGGCGAATTGGCGTGAAACGGCTGCCGAGAGGTGTGTGGTAGCGAGCCGGTCGGTGGTGTCAGTGCGAAGGGGAATGTGCGTGCGTTTGGCGGTTTCGGTGTGCTTTTTGCGGCGTGAGAGTGGGAATTAGTGGGGCCGGCTGTTGTGTTGGTTCCTTGTGTCTTGTGTCGCGTAGCGTGATGGCAACGTGGAAGGACGCCGGTTTCGTTTCGAGCCTTGCGTGTGGTTGTCGACGTTGACTGGTTGGCGTGTGCCGATGCACGTGCATGTGTGGGTCGCGAGTGCGTTTTTGGCTGGCTGTGTGTGTGTGTGTGTGTGTGTGTGTGTGTGTGTGTGTGTGTTTTGGGGGGGGGAAGGGGGAGGCGGTGGTGAAAGTGCAGTCGTTGCCACGGGCGTCGTCGGGTGGGGCTGGCTGGGGCTGTGCGTCGTGGCGGAAAGGTGGTAGGTTGCGGGAAGCGAGCCCGTCGTTGACGGTGTCGCGTGAGTTGTGAATCGAGTGGGGCGCGGGGCGCGGGACAGGAGCAGCGTGCCGCTGCGTCGTGGTCGTCAGCAGAGGCTGTGCGTGTGCTTGTCCTTTTTGTGGGCGGTTCGTGCGAGGCGTTTTTGTTTTGTGTTGCCCTAGTTGTTAGTTTATTTTGTTTGTGTTTGTTATTTTGAGACGACGACTGGTTGGTGGCGTGCGCGCGAAGTGGCGGTGTGCGCTTCCCGTGTCGTTTGTGTTGTTTGGTTTTTTTGTTTTTGTGTGTTTTTTTTTGCACTGGGCCCCGGTGGGTGGGTGCGTGTGTGTCGATTGCCGGCTGGCGAAAGGTGCGCCATCGGCGGGGTGGGTCGCCGGCACAAGTAGAGGCGGCGGCGTTGTTGCTGTTGTTGTGTGGTGTTTGTTTTGTTCGGCTGTGTCGGCGAGCTGTGTTGCGGTGCGTGTGAATGGTGGTGCAAAAGTGCTGGCGTTGGGGCTGCGACTGCGACGGCGGCGAGCCGCGGGCGCGCCATTGATAGTGATGTTGTGAACAGCGGCTGTGTACGGTAGTGGTGTTGTTGTAGCACGACGTGCATCCGGGCCGGCGCGGAAAGCGCAGTTGCGGGCGGTTGCCCTTCGGTGCCAGCCCATGTCGCGTGAGCGGCGGGTTGCTCTGGTGTCGACACGTGGTGCTCTGGGTTGTTGTGTGGTGCCCTTTGGCCGGTGGGGGTGGTTCGCGTGTGTCTCGTTCGCGCTCGGTGTCTGGTCGTGGTCGTGCTGCTCCCCCGTCTGTCGGCGGTTTCCGACGTCGTCTGTACGTTTTTGTTCGTTTGCGGCGTGCCTGCCGACGTCGTCCCGTCGCGACCTTTCAACCGAAAGTGTGGCGCCCGAAGGTGAACGAACGTAACCCTGACCTCGGCGCTTTACGCTGAGCCGAGCGAACCGAACCTAACCTGTGGTGTGGCGAGGTGAGCTCAGCCTGTGAGCCCCTAACGTCTACGTAAGGTAAGCTGTCCGGCTCACGCCTCACGTTTGAACGCTTTTTTAACCTACGTTTGACGCTTCTTAACCTAGCACTGACCCCTTAACCTAACGTGTAACCTAACCTAACCTAACCTAACCTCTGACGCCTGACGTGTTTGAATGCTTAACCTAAGTTTGACGCTTAACCTAACCCAAGTCCCCTTAACCTAACCCACGTCCACCTAACCTAACCTAACCTAACGTAGACGTGTAAACGTAATGTGTAACGCGTAACGTGTAAGGTCGGCTGTCGTGTGTGCTTGACGGCAGATTGGGTTGGTCTGTAGATTCGGATTGCGGTTTGCCTCGGTCGAGGGGTTGGGTCGGAAGCGGCGAGGGGCGGCGGCGCCTGTTGCGCAGGCGGCGTCCGTTTGCGGCGGGCAATTGTTGAGAAACGGCTGTGAATGTTGGCGGGCGAGAGGAGGAGGACGGCGCGCGATGTGGCCCGACGGCTGCGGGCCGATCGGGAAACGGCGGGAGGGCGACGGAAGGCGATGGGGCGGCGGAGGCGCGTTTGCACGGCCGTCATCGCCGCACGCCTCGGCTTGTGTGGCTGTGGCGCCGGCCGCGCTGGCCGGGCTGCCGCGGCGACGGTGTGGGAGTTTTGCCGAAGGTTTGGCCATTGTGGCGGGTCGTCGGCTGGGGCTGTGGGGGCGGCATTTGGGCGGGGGCGGCGATTCTCGGCGGGCCGACCCAGGCTGTAGCGCGCGGTAGCTGCAGTTTGGCCGTGGTTTGCGGCGCTGCCGTGGCGACTGGTTGGCGACTGTGGTGTGGCTGTGTGTAGCCCCATCCTCGGTGGTTTGAAAGGCGCGGGCGGTTGTGGCGCAGGTTTGGGGCTGCTCCGCACAGGCTGTCGGACGTTGGGCGGTAGCAAGCGCGGGAGGCGCGGCGCGGCGGCGCGCAGAGTGGCGGCCGCTCTCTCGGCCGTCCGCGCCCGCCCGCGACACTGGCTGGGCCTTGTGATTCTCTGCTCTGCTGCTGTGCTGTGCTTGCGTGCCTGCCGTCCCGCTCGCTCTCGCTGTGTGTTACGCGCGTCGTCGAAATGGCAGATCAGGCGGCTACGAACGAGACTGCTGCGGCACCCGCCGCCACCGGCACTACGAAGAAGGCCAAGTCTGCGTCGTCTGCGAAGAAGCCGCGCGCCAAGCCTGCGCACCCGCGCACCTCTGAGATGGTGACGGCCGCCATCAAGAGTCTGAAGGAGCGCGGCGGGTCGTCGCTGCAGGCGATCAAGAAGTACATAGCCGCGCACTACAAGCTGGACGCGGAGAAGCTGGCGCCGTTTATCAAGAAGTACCTCAAGTCGGCCGTCGTGGCGGGCGAGCTGGTGCAGACGAAGGGGAAGGGCGCGTCCGGCTCGTTCAAGCTTGCCGGCGCCGGCGGCGGGGGGGCGGCCGAGGGCGGCAAGGCTCGTGCTGGCGGTGCCAAGAAGAAGCGCGCCGCTCCGGCCAGCAAGGAGAAGAAGGGCGCCCGTGCGGCCGGCGCAAAGAAGGCTGGTGGCGTGAAGGCGGCGACCGGTCGGAAGGCGGGCGCCGCCAAGAAGGCGTCTGCGGCGTCGGCCGCTCCCGCGGGTGCGAAGAAGGCGGCTGCGGCCAAGCCGGCCAAGGCCAAGTCGCCGTCGAAGGCGAAGAAGGCCGCCAAGGTTCCGACGAAGAAGCCGAAGGCGCCGCGCCCGAAGAAGGCGACGACGCCGTCTAAGGCGAAGGCTTCGCCCAAGAAGAAGAAGTAGAGTAGAGGAGAAAGAGATGGGGGAAAGGAAGGGTTTGGCGCTTGACTCCGTCGTCCCCACCCCCCGTCGTCGTCTAGTGGCGCGCAAGAGACGCGCGGCCCAAAACGGCCCTTCTCAGGGCCATCAAAGCACGTCGGGGAAGGTTTTGATTGTCGTGTTGCGTTTGGTGTGGGTGTCTGTCTGTATGCCCGTGGGGATGCTGTTTGCGTGCCGTGGTGGTTGGATTGCGGGGGTCGGTGGCGGGTGTGGGCGGCGGTAGCGGTAAGCGGTGTTGTTGTTGTTGTTGTTGTTGTTGTTGTCGTGGTTGATTGTCGCCGTGTTTGTGGCGGCGGCCGACGGTTGGTTTTCTGTCACGTTGTTTAGTTTGAATACGTTGGTTGGCTTGCCTGCGTTCGTTCTTCTCGGATGTCTGTCTTGTCGAGTCGTGTCTGGTCTTTGTTTTGTTCCTTTGTGTGTGTGTGTGTTATGTTTTGCAACGGGGGGCACGTTGAGATGCGGAAGGAGTCGGCGGGGATTTCGGTGGCGTGTAGAGCGAGCGAGCGCGTCGGAGTGGAGTGCGGGTTTTTTTTGTTTTCGAAACGAAAGCGGCGGCCGGCCAGCCACCCGTGCGGTGTGACGTCGGCCGTTGGGTATTGTGCGCTTTGAGCGCCGGGGAGGGATGATGTGTGATTGTTGCGCGCTGCTAGCAGGCAGGCAGAGTGAGCGGGTGTGGCGGACGGACGGGAAGTGGTGGTTTTTGTTTTTGGGTTGCGGGGCGAGAGGCAGGCGACCGACAAAGTTTGCTCGCGACGGAGAGATGTTAGTGGCCCTGAAAAGGGCCGTTTTTGTTTGTGCGGTGCGGTGCCGCGGCGCGGTTTAGGCGCGCTCGCCGCGGATGCGGCGCGCGAGCTGGATGTCCTTGGGCATGATGGTGACGCGCTTGGCGTGGATTGCGCACAGGTTGGTGTCTTCGAAGAGGCCGACGAGGTAGGCCTCGCTGGCCTCCTGCAGGGCCATGACTGCGGAGCTCTGGAAGCGCAGGTCGGTCTTGAAGTCCTGGGCGATCTCGCGCACTAGGCGCTGGAATGGCAGCTTGCGGATGAGCAGCTCTGTGCTCTTCTGGTAGCGCCTGATTTCTCGCAGGGCGACGGTGCCCGGCCTGTAGCGGTGGGGCTTCTTGACGCCTCCGGTGGCGGGCGCGCTCTTCCTCGCCGCCTTGGTGGCGAGCTGTTTGCGCGGCGCCTTTCCGCCGGTGGACTTGCGGGCCGTTTGCTTTGTGCGGGCCATGGCGGTAGCGGTAGCGGAGCGGCGTGCGTGGAGGTTAGGTGTGGCGCGGCGTCCGGTGCTGCCTTGACAACGGGCCCGCGCGCCTCCGTGCTGCGCTTATATGCCCTCGGTTGCGCGTGGTGGGGGGAGGGCGGGCCAGAGTCTATATAGGGGGGCGGCGGGCGCGCTGGGCGCAGACCGTAGCCGACTCGCCAGCCGCTGCAGCCGCTGTTTGTGCACGTTTTGCTTTGCCCGAGGAAGGAAGGATGACAGGCCGCGGCAAGGGAGGAAAGGGGCTCGGCAAGGGTGGCGCCAAGCGGCACCGCAAGGTGTTGCGCGACAACATCCAGGGCATCACGAAGCCCGCCATCCGCCGCCTGGCTCGCAGGGGCGGCGTGAAGCGCATCTCTGGTCTGATCTACGAGGAGACCCGCGGGGTGCTGAAGGTGTTCCTGGAGAACGTGATCCGCGACGCGGTGACGTACACTGAGCACGCCAAGCGCAAGACTGTGACGGCCATGGACGTGGTGTACGCCCTGAAGAGGCAGGGGCGCACCCTGTACGGTTTCGGCGGTTAGGCTGCGTCGCAGCGGGCGCTGGCCTTCCCGCGGCCGTGCTTGTGGGTGGGAGAGAGACTAGAAAACGGCCCTTTTCAGGGCCACCACACTGTTCGGAAGTTGAAAAGTGCGAAAGAGTCTGTGTTGTTGCTGCGTGTGTGCGCTGTGTTGTTTGTTTGTTTCTTTCTTTCTTTCCGTTTGAGCGACGTGATGTGACTGGGAGGGGAGAAGGAAAGGAAACGTGTCATGTGGCTGGCTGTGTGTGGAGCTGCTTCGTTTGTGTGTCTTTGTATCGATCGCGACGGAGATGGCGGGCTGTGTGTTGTTGTGCGAGAGGCGGTGATTATTTGCTTGCGTGGTTTGGCTCTGTGTGTTTGTTTGCGGCGGCGTTGGGGTTTCCGAGGCAAGGCGTGTGGGCATAGGCGGCCGGATCAGCTGTTTCGTTCGTGTCGACGGCCGTTGCGCGCGGGAGTGGAGGGCGGTGTGTCGACACGCCTCCCTTTAACAATGGTCATTATTGCTGCCGTTGTCGGTTTGGAAGGCGACTGCGACCGTGCAAAATGTGTGTGTGTGTGTGTGTGTGTGTTGGGCCACACGGGCTGTGTGGGCGACAAGATGGCGGACGTGCGCCGGCGGCGGCTGTGCTGTGACAGTGCAAAGTTAAAACAAAACAAGGTGCGGCGAGGACGACTGCAATTTTGCTTTGGACGTAGGTTTGTGTGGTGGCCCTGAAAAGGGCCGATTGTTGTGGGCCGAGCCGGCAAAGCGCGTTGCGTGCAGGGGAGCACGCGGCGCTGCGATTGCCTGGCCTCCTTTAGGCCTTCTTCTCGGTCTTCTTTGGCAGCAGGACGGCCTGGATGTTGGGCAGGACACCACCCTGTGCGATGGTGACGCCCGACAGGAGCTTGTTGAGCTCCTCGTCGTTGCGGATGGCAAGCTGCAGGTGGCGCGGGATGATGCGCGTCTTCTTGTTGTCGCGGGCCGCGTTTCCGGCCAGCTCGAGCACCTCAGCCGCGAGGTACTCCATGACGGCGGCGAGGTAGACGGGCGCCCCGGCGCCGACGCGCTCTGCGTAGTTTCCCTTGCGCAGGAGGCGGTGGATTCTGCCGACCGGGAACTGGAGCCCAGCCCTGCTTGAGCGGGACTTTGACTTGCCCTTGACTTTGCCTCCCTTTCCGCGTCCGGACATGGCGATGGGCTAGCGACGGTGCACACGAAACGGAAACGAAAACGACCGGTGCGAGCGGCAGCGAGTCGAGCAGCGGAGTGCGTGCCGGCGCAGCCGGGGTGGGGGTGCTTTATGGGCTCGGGTGCGGCGGCCGGTTGCGCGCGCGCCCCATTGGTCGGCGGCCGCAACAGGGCGAGCTGGTAAAGGTGCGGCGGCGGCTGGCGGCGGGTGCCACTGTGTGGGGAGACGCTGACTAGAGCGGAGCGCTTGCTACTGGTGTTGCTGCTGCCGTACGTTGGTTCGAGATGCCGCCCAAGACTAGCGGGAAGGCCGCCAAGAAGGCTGGCAAGGCGCAGAAGAACATTTCGAAGGGCGACAAGAAGAAGAAGCGCAAGAGGAAGGAGAGCTATGCCATCTACATCTACAAGGTGCTGAAGCAGGTGCACCCTGACACGGGCATCTCGTCGAAGGCGATGAGCATCATGAACAGCTTCGTGAACGACATTTTCGAGCGCATTGCGGCCGAGGCTTCTCGCCTGGCGCACTACAACAAGCGCTCGACCATCACGTCCCGCGAGATCCAGACCGCTGTGCGGCTGTTGCTGCCTGGCGAGCTGGCCAAGCACGCCGTGAGCGAGGGCACGAAGGCGGTGACCAAGTACACGAGCTCCAAGTAAGGAGGTGGCTCTGGAATGGAAGGAAGGATGGAGAAGGCTCCTCCGTTGCGAGAGCGGCAAAACGGCCCTTTTCAGGGCCACCAACTTGCCTTTTGCGGGAAGGGCGGAATTGTTGTTGTTGTTTGTGTGGACGGCTGTGATGTATGTGTGCATTTTGATTGTGGGTGGGGGGGCGCGTCAAAGCGTGTTGCGCGGGGTACGGCCACGAGGTTGGTCGCCGTGGCGTGGAATGGTGGCACGCCTCGTTGGCGTGGTTTTTGACCCATTGGTGTTGTTGGGGTGTGTGTGTTACCCGTCTGCGAGGGGGGACAGTGCGATCGGCGACTTTTGTGTCACCGTAACGACGGCCGTTTGCGGGTTTGTTTTTTTTGCACATCATACATGGCGAGGGTGAAATGTGAAGTGTTTTTGTTTGGTTTTTTTTGCCGCCCACTATTCCCTTTGCTGTACGCCGAGTTTGACAATGGTGCGACGTAACTGCAGCGTGGAGGTGTGTGAGTGACGTTGAAATGAACGTGCCATTAAGACGCATTGTTGTTGTATTGTACTGTACGTGTACGGCGACACGCACGATGATGTACCATTCGACTCTGATGTTTGATAGCCGTGTCTGACTGATTGCGTACGACGCACGCACACCGATGTCGTCATTCAAGATGCACGCTAGACGACGACGGCGGCGGCGGCGGTCGTTTGTTTGGCGAATGTCTGTACACGTGTTTGTCTGTGTCCATCCGGTATGTATTTGTTTGTTTGAAAGTGTTTTGTGTGTCGGTGACGTGGTCCGATCCGTCGCCCCCTGAGTAACTGTCGATCGGCGCGATAGACCGGCGTCACGCAACTGAACCCGAAGTCTTGGGCACACCCGTCATACTGTTGTACACCGTCGCGCTGAGAACGGTAACGAAAGGTTGACTTTGATCGGTCGGAATGTCTGGGCAGAACGTGAGGAATGAGGCAAGAGTGCAAGGAGGGGGGGCAAAAGAGAGAGGAAGGGAAAAAGGGGAGAAACGCATTCGTAGAGCAACGGAACGTTCCCGTGTCGGAGGCGTATTGGAGCCGCACTGAAATGCGTTTAACGGCGGCGCGGCTGCAAGTGTCTGCCGTGGTGAACGTTACCTTTGACGGCTGCATTGGGCTTTGCCTTTGCTTTTGCTTTCGCTTTCGCTTTCGCGTTCGCTTTCGCTTTCCCGGATGTACGTAACGTTTGTTGATATGGTTCTGAGGAAGAGTGTATGACAGTGCCGTGCCGTCCATGTTCGTGTGCCCTCCCATTGTGTGTATGCTATTGTCTGTGTACTTGAATGATGTATGTAGGTGTTAGTGGACATGTTTTACCAGTGGGGGGAAATGGATCGTCGATAGTTGCCGTCACTCTGTCACGGTCGAGATGACGCACCCTCCGTACAGAAAGGTGTCGAGAAAGTGAGTGTGTGTGTGTGTGTGTGTGTGTGTGTGTGTGTGTGCGTGCGTCCGTGAATTGGCAGTGTTTGGAGGTGGGCGTGCCCTGGATGTGGCTGTTCGTTAGGCGGTAGTGTTGTGTGGACAGGGGAGGGGCATGCGTAACGCTGCTGGCATGGCATTTCGGGAGATGGGAGGGGGCAAACGAGGAAACGAGGAGCGGCGGCCAAAGACGGGACGGGGAGGGGCGCGGGGTGTGGGTGGCTTGCGCCTGTGCTCGGCGTTGTGGTTTGTGCAAAAGAGGAGGAGAAAAACAATGTGAGTTGCCAGGGAGGGGAGCGGTGTTGTGTTGTGGTTGTCGTGGTGTAGCCGCAGACGCGGCTGTCAGTGAACGTGGCGAGACGGACGGATGCGCGGAGGGGCGGGGGCGGCGCATTTCGCCGGTGCCGTGCCGTGCCGTGCCGTGCCATGCCGTGCCATGCCTGAAAGCCGCGTGGTCGCTGTGTTGTTGGTGGCGTGGGGGCGAGGAGAGTACCGTACGGGTGTGCTTGTGCGCCGGAAATGGCACACTGCGTCTTGGAGGCTGATGGCTGTGGTGTGGAAATGGGGCGCGGTGATGTTGAAGCAGTTGAAGAACAGAAAAGAAACCAAGAAAACGGAAGGCGTGATGCGGCGGTGGTGGTGAGAGCGGGAAAAACAAAACAAAAAAAAAGAAGGAAAAACAACAAGAAACAAAAAAGAAAACAAAAAGTCTATCAATATTAAAATGTAAATGGAAATGGAAATGGACCCAGGCATAACCTCCCTGCACAAATAGCAGAGAGTCCGATGATAATAAAAATGTGCCAGAATGTTAACGTCCCTACAAAACAAACCCAACGATAATATTAATGAAAGAGTGAACCGTATGTAACATTGCAACAGACATAATGAAACCTGATAAATTGTATAAGGGCAGCAGCGTTGACCTTTGGCCCTGTATTCAGAATAAAAAGAGCCAAAGATCGTTACCCCAATGAAAAAGACACTGAAACACGTATGTAACATAGTAGCGATGGCGAGACATTGTAGCATCTGTGACCAGAGAGTTTGCGCTGGACTGCGCGAGTGTTGCGAGCGGTTCTCAGTCAGTCAGTCAGTCAGTCAGTAGTCGTCGCGTGCAGTACGCTAATAGTCGTCATGCAGAGCGGTCGGTCAGTAGTAGCAGCCGAGTGCGGTTGTTGTGATGTAGGCGGTCGGCAACACTGGTCAAGATGGTGAATAAGGTATACTGTTAATTAATATAATCATTAGATAATGAAAAATTGTATTTATTGTAATTATTCTCCAACAAGTTCCCCAATAATAATTTTTATTTCAAAAGCATTTTTCAAACATTTAATTTTTTATTGAACTAAAGAGTTCGTTGCACTTCACATTTCATTCCACTTCTTTGAAGAAAAATGTCACTAAAATCACAAAAAAAAAGAGAGAATATTATTATTTGCAATGCAGTTCCTCCAAGCGCTGCGCAACAACCAGAGCAGAAATGTGACATCCATTTATTCGGAGGTAAGACTTTAATTCTGATTGTTTTGCACAGGGCCAAAGACCGATATTTCGGTTTAATTGAAGTTTCTTGTCACTGAACGGACTTTTTTAAATGTTGTGTGAAGACTTTATATTTGAGTCAGATTGCGAATTTCACATTTTTGTTGCCATTTTCAATACCTCTCATTGTGGGCGAGGTTACAATTAGCGCAATGTCCATTAGCATCCGTAAATAACATTGTCCATTATTTTAAATTTTGCTGGGAGGTTACAACACACACACAAAAGAAAAAAAAACAAAAAAAAAATTGCATTTATATCCGCTCCTCAATTGTAGATACCCCTTACACAGCTGTGTGCAATGAATGAGTGCTGGCTGGTAATTAATTGCACTCCTTGGAGGGAAATGCCATAGGACGTAGTCTTTAAAAAGTGAATGTTTTTCGTTAAGAGACAAAAGTTACTTTAGAAAAACAGTAATAGTGGGGCTTTTGTTGTTGAACAAAATAAGTACAATGAACATACGTTATCAGATTTGCGCAATGCAGCGTCACACCACCTTTTTGATTATAACACAATATACTATACATCGTCCCGAACCGTGACCAGAGTCGCGAGACGAGCAGAGCACGCCGCCGACGCCCGCTCAGTACAACCGTCCACCCGCTACTACTGTCGACCGACTACTACCTCTCCCGACTCGCGCTACAATATATATAACAACTGTTCCTGGCGACCCGGTGCGTGCCACTACTGTCGTCTGGCGCGGTCCAAGCGCCGACTAGCAGCGATAAAGAACTCTCTGGTCAGACAGAGATGCTGTCATGCCTCGCCATCGCTCTGGTAATGAATACATACGTGTTGCAGCGTGCGTACCACCGGAACACGCAGTGGCGGAGCCAAAGACTGTGTTGTCGAGGTCGAGTGCGAGTGGGAAGAGAGGCAGCGTCGGCACGGAGATGCAAGCGAGCGCGAGACGCACGGGGGCTGCGGCGTGGCGCGTTTGCGGTCGGCGCCTTTGGTGGCAACGGCCGGGACAAGCAGCGGTGTATGGTGTGGTGCGGGGCGGACAGGGGCGGCGGTGGACGGGGAGGAGGCGGCGCGACGACGGCATGGGGGCGAAAACGGGACGGGGGACGGGGGACGGCGGATGTTGAGAGGCGTCACGCGCGGACAGGACACAGACACAGAGACACACAGATTGGAAAGGGAGGGTGCGCGGTAGTAGTTGGGAATGTGCGTACCGTGCGGGATGGGAGTGGGCGAGGAACACGGTCGTGGCCCCTGTTTTGGGTGCGTGTGATGACGTCGGTGTGTTGTGGGAAGGGAAGGTGCTGTGGCGGCGGCGCGTAATGGGCGTAGGCCGAAAAGAGAAAGGAACGTGGGCAGTGTGTTGGCAAGCGTCGGTTCGACTGCGACGTTGATGGGCAGGGCAGGGCAAGGTTAATGGTGGTAGGAGTAGGCGTGTGGGCGCAAAAAATCTGCCGCTGCAGGCGGTGCCGTAACCGCCATGGCGGGAAGGAGAGAGGGCCAAAGAAAGAAAGAAAGAAGAAAAAAAAAAAAAAAAAAAAAAAAGGAGGGGGGGGGGGGGGGCGAAAGTGGAGAGGCGGTGGTGTGAGAAGGGCGGGGGCGGAAGGAAGGCAGGAAGGACAAGAGGCGAGGCGACGGCTTGCTTTGTGTATCGGTCGGTCTCTGGCTATGCTTCGTTTTCTGCAGCAGGGTCGGTGCGCGGCGTGGCTCGCGGCAGTGGGAACGCCTGGTGGCTGGACGGCCAGCAATGCGGTTGGATGGGCGGCCACAGCACCGCACCTGTGCCCGAGGAGGAGACGCTGGCGGCGGGCCCTGAGGTGAGGCCGGCTCGGCTGGGGCTGTGGATGTGTAGGTGTGGCGCCGCTGCTGCAACAACGAGTAAAACGCGAGAAGAAGGGATGGCGGTAGAGAGGAAAAAAAAAAATATAAAAGGTCGTGTTGTGTTGATGCGCAGGCAGACGCGTACAGAGAGACGAGCCCGGTCTGCAGCAGGGTGTGGCCGTGCCGAGTGCAGAGCAGCGGCGGCTCGGTTCGGTTCGGCCCGGCCCGGCGGGCCGCGCTGTTGTCGCGGACGTGAGCGCCCCCTGGCGGGTGGCCGGAGGCGGCGCGGCGTGTTGGACGTGTGGCTGGTGGCAGTGCACAATTTGCGAGTGGCTGGCGGTGTGGTGTGGCGGTTGGCGCGTCGGGCGGCGGAGAGGTATGTGTTGCGGGCGCCCTTTGCTGCGCTGCGTCGTTGCGTGTGCCGTACAGGGCGGGCGCTTGTCGACTGTGTGGCGAATTGGCGTGAAACGGCTGCCGAGAGGTGTGTGGTAGCGAGCCGGTCGGTGGTGTCAGTGCGAAGGGGAATGTGCGTGCGTTTGGCGGTTTCGGTGTGCTTTTTGCGGCGTGAGAGTGGGAATTAGTGGGGCCGGCTGTTGTGTTGGTTCCTTGTGTCTTGTGTCGCGTAGCGTGATGGCAACGTGGAAGGACGCCGGTTTCGTTTCGAGCCTTGCGTGTGGTTGTCGACGTTGACTGGTTGGCGTGTGCCGATGCACGTGCATGTGTGGGTCGCGAGTGCGTTTTTGGCTGGCTGTGTGTGTGTGTGTGTGTGTGTTTGTGGGGGGGGGGAAGGGGGAGGCGGTGGTGAAAGTGCAGTCGTTGCCACGGGCGTCGTCGGGTGGGGCTGGCTGGGGCTGTGCGTCGTGGCGGAAAGGTGGTAGGTTGCGGGAAGCGAGCCCGTCGTTGACGGTGTCGCGTGAGTTGTGAATCGAGTGGGGCGCGGGGCGCGGGACAGGAGCAGCGTGCCGCTGCGTCGTGGTCGTCAGCAGAGGCTGTGCGTGTGCTTGTCCTTTTTGTGGGCGGTTCGTGCGAGGCGTTTTTGTTTTGTGTTGCCCTAGTTGTTAGTTTATTTTGTTTGTGTTTGTTATTTTGAGACGACGACTGGTTGGTGGCGTGCGCGCGAAGTGGCGGTGTGCGCTTCCCGTGTCGTTTGTGTTGTTTGGTTTTTTTGTTTTTGTGTGTTTTTTTTTGCACTGGGCCCCGGTGGGTGGGTGCGTGTGTGTCGATTGCCGGCTGGCGAAAGGTGCGCCATCGGCGGGGTGGGTCGCCGGCACAAGTAGAGGCGGCGGCGTTGTTGCTGTTGTTGTGTGGTGTTTGTTTTGTTCGGCTGTGTCGGCGAGCTGTGTTGCGGTGCGTGTGAATGGTGGTGCAAAAGTGCTGG
Organism: Schistocerca americana; assembly: GCF_021461395.2. NCBI lineage: Eukaryota > Metazoa > Arthropoda > Insecta > Orthoptera > Acrididae > Schistocerca > Schistocerca americana. The sequence goes on from NW_025726063.1 coordinate 111,345, forward strand.
CGTTGGGGCTGCGACTGCGACGGCGGCGAGCCGCGGGCGCGCCATTGATAGTGATGTTGTGAACAGCGGCTGTGTACGGTAGTGGTGTTGTTGTAGCACGACGTGCATCCGGGCCGGCGCGGAAAGCGCAGTTGCGGGCGGTTGCCCTTCGGTGCCAGCCCATGTCGCGTGAGCGGCGGGTTGCTCTGGTGTCGACACGTGGTGCTCTGGGTTGTTGTGTGGTGCCCTTTGGCCGGTGGGGGTGGTTCGCGTGTGTCTCGTTCGCGCTCGGTGTCTGGTCGTGGTCGTGCTGCTCCCCCGTCTGTCGGCGGTTTCCGACGTCGTCTGTACGTTTTTGTTCGTTTGCGGCGTGCCTGCCGACGTCGTCCCGTCGCGACCTTTCAACCGAAAGTGTGGCGCCCGAAGGTGAACGAACGTAACCCTGACCTCGGCGCTTTACGCTGAGCCGAGCGAACCGAACCTAACCTGTGGTGTGGCGAGGTGAGCTCAGCCTGTGAGCCCCTAACGTCTACGTAAGGTAAGCTGTCCGGCTCACGCCTCACGTTTGAACGCTTTTTTAACCTACGTTTGACGCTTCTTAACCTAGCACTGACCCCTTAACCTAACGTGTAACCTAACCTAACCTAACCTAACCTAACCTCTGACGCCTGACGTGTTTGAATGCTTAACCTAAGTTTGACGCTTAACCTAACCCAAGTCCCCTTAACCTAACCCACGTCCACCTAACCTAACCTAACCTAACGTAGACGTGTAAACGTAATGTGTAACGCGTAACGTGTAAGGTCGGCTGTCGTGTGTGCTTGACGGCAGATTGGGTTGGTCTGTAGATTCGGATTGCGGTTTGCCTCGGTCGAGGGGTTGGGTCGGAAGCGGCGAGGGGCGGCGGCGCCTGTTGCGCAGGCGGCGTCCGTTTGCGGCGGGCAATTGTTGAGAAACGGCTGTGAATGTTGGCGGGCGAGAGGAGGAGGACGGCGCGCGATGTGGCCCGACGGCTGCGGGCCGATCGGGAAACGGCGGGAGGGCGACGGAAGGCGATGGGGCGGCGGAGGCGCGTTTGCACGGCCGTCATCGCCGCACGCCTCGGCTTGTGTGGCTGTGGCGCCGGCCGCGCTGGCCGGGCTGCCGCGGCGACGGTGTGGGAGTTTTGCCGAAGGTTTGGCCATTGTGGCGGGTCGTCGGCTGGGGCTGTGGGGGCGGCATTTGGGCGGGGGCGGCGATTCTCGGCGGGCCGACCCAGGCTGTAGCGCGCGGTAGCTGCAGTTTGGCCGTGGTTTGCGGCGCTGCCGTGGCGACTGGTTGGCGACTGTGGTGTGGCTGTGTGTAGCCCCATCCTCGGTGGTTTGAAAGGCGCGGGCGGTTGTGGCGCAGGTTTGGGGCTGCTCCGCACAGGCTGTCGGACGTTGGGCGGTAGCAAGCGCGGGAGGCGCGGCGCGGCGGCGCGCAGAGTGGCGGCCGCTCTCTCTCGGCCGTCCGCGCCCGCCCGCGACACTGGCTGGGCCTTGTGATTCTCTGCTCTTGTGCTTGCGTGCCTGCCGTCCCGCTCGCTCTCGCTGTGTGTTACGCGCGTCGTCGAAATGGCAGATCAGGCGGCTACGAACGAGACTGCTGCGGCACCCGCCGCCACCGGCACTACGAAGAAGGCCAAGTCTGCGTCGTCTGCGAAGAAGCCGCGCGCCAAGCCTGCGCACCCGCGCACCTCTGAGATGGTGACGGCCGCCATCAAGAGTCTGAAGGAGCGCGGCGGGTCGTCGCTGCAGGCGATCAAGAAGTACATAGCCGCGCACTACAAGCTGGACGCGGAGAAGCTGGCGCCGTTTATCAAGAAGTACCTCAAGTCGGCCGTCGTGGCGGGCGAGCTGGTGCAGACGAAGGGGAAGGGCGCGTCCGGCTCGTTCAAGCTTGCCGGCGCCGGCGGCGGGGGGGCGGCCGAGGGCGGCAAGGCTCGTGCTGGCGGTGCCAAGAAGAAGCGCGCCGCTCCGGCCAGCAAGGAGAAGAAGGGCGCCCGTGCGGCCGGCGCAAAGAAGGCTGGTGGCGTGAAGGCGGCGACCGGTCGGAAGGCGGGCGCCGCCAAGAAGGCGTCTGCGGCGTCGGCCGCTCCCGCGGGTGCGAAGAAGGCGGCTGCGGCCAAGCCGGCCAAGGCCAAGTCGCCGTCGAAGGCGAAGAAGGCCGCCAAGGTTCCGACGAAGAAGCCGAAGGCGCCGCGCCCGAAGAAGGCGACGACGCCGTCTAAGGCGAAGGCTTCGCCCAAGAAGAAGAAGTAGAGTAGAGGAGAAAGAGATGGGAAAGGAAGGGTTTGGCGCTTGACTCCGTCGTCCCCACCCCCCGTCGTCGTCTAGTGGCGCGCAAGAGACGCGCGGCCCAAAACGGCCCTTCTCAGGGCCATCAAAGCACGTCGGGGAAGGTTTTGATTGTCGTGTTGCGTTTGGTGTGGGTGTCTGTCTGGCGTTTCTGTATGCCCGTGGGGATGCTGTTTGCGTGCCGTGGTGGTTGGATTGCGGGGGTCGGTGGCGGGTGTGGGCGGCGGTAGCGGTAAGCGGTGTTGTTGTTGTTGTTGTTGTCGTGGTTGATTGTCGCCGTGTTTGTTTTGTGGCGGCGGCCGACGGTTGGTTTTCTGTCACGTTGTTTTGTTTGAATACGTTGGTTGGCTTGCCTGCGTTCGTTCTTCTCGGATGTCTGTCTTGTCGAGTCGTGTCTGGTCTTTGTTTTGTTCCTTTGTGTGTGTGTGTGTTATGTTTTGCAACGGGGGGGCACGTTGAGATGCGGAAGGAGTCGGCGGGGATTTCGGTGGCGTGTAGAGCGAGCGAGCGCGCCTGCCTGGCCGTTGGCCGTCGGAGTGGAGTGCGGGTTTTTTTTGTTTTCGAAACGAAAGCGGCGGCCGGCCAGCCACCCGTGCGGTGTGACGTCGGCCGTTGGGTATTGTGCGCTTTGAGCGCCGGGGAGGGATGATGTGTGATTGTTGCGCGCTGCTAGCAGGCAGGCAGAGTGAGCGGGTGTGGCGGACGGACGGGAAGTGGTGGTTTTTGTTTTTGGGTTGCGGGGCGAGAGGCAGGCGACCGACAAAGTTTGCTCGCGACGGAGAGATGTTAGTGGCCCTGAAAAGGGCCGTTTTTGTTTGTGCGGTGCGGTGCCGCGGCGCGGTTTAGGCGCGCTCGCCGCGGATGCGGCGCGCGAGCTGGATGTCCTTGGGCATGATGGTGACGCGCTTGGCGTGGATTGCGCACAGGTTGGTGTCTTCGAAGAGGCCGACGAGGTAGGCCTCGCTGGCCTCCTGCAGGGCCATGACTGCGGAGCTCTGGAAGCGCAGGTCGGTCTTGAAGTCCTGGGCGATCTCGCGCACTAGGCGCTGGAATGGCAGCTTGCGGATGAGCAGCTCTGTGCTCTTCTGGTAGCGCCTGATTTCTCGCAGGGCGACGGTGCCCGGCCTGTAGCGGTGGGGCTTCTTGACGCCTCCGGTGGCGGGCGCGCTCTTCCTCGCCGCCTTGGTGGCGAGCTGTTTGCGCGGCGCCTTTCCGCCGGTGGACTTGCGGGCCGTTTGCTTTGTGCGGGCCATGGCGGTAGCGGTAGCGGTAGCGGAGCGGCGTGCGTGGAGGTTAGGTGCGGCGCGGCGTCCGGTGCTGCCTTGACAACGGGCCCGCGCGCCTCCGTGCTGCGCTTATATGCCCTCGGTTGCGCGTGGTGGGGGGAGGGCGGGCCAGAGTCTATATAGGGGGGCGGCGGGCGCGCTGGGCGCAGACCGTAGCCGACTCGCCAGCCGCTGCAGCTGCTGTTTGTGCACGTTTTGCTTTGCCCGAGGAAGGAAGGATGACAGGCCGCGGCAAGGGAGGAAAGGGGCTCGGCAAGGGTGGCGCCAAGCGGCACCGCAAGGTGTTGCGCGACAACATCCAGGGCATCACGAAGCCCGCCATCCGCCGCCTGGCTCGCAGGGGCGGCGTGAAGCGCATCTCTGGTCTGATCTACGAGGAGACCCGCGGGGTGCTGAAGGTGTTCCTGGAGAACGTGATCCGCGACGCGGTGACGTACACTGAGCACGCCAAGCGCAAGACTGTGACGGCCATGGACGTGGTGTACGCCCTGAAGAGGCAGGGGCGCACCCTGTACGGTTTCGGCGGTTAGGCTGCGTCGCAGCGGGCGCTGGCCTTCCCGCGGCCGTGCTTGTGGGTGGGAGAGACTAGAAAACGGCCCTTTTCAGGGCCACCACACTGTTCGGAAGTTGAAAAGTGCGAAAGAGTCTGTGTTGTTGCTGCGTGTGTGCGCGCTGTGTTGTTTGTTTGTTTGTTTCTTTCTTTCCGTTTGAGCGACGTGATGTGACTGGGAGGGGAGAAGGAAAGGAAACGTGTCATGTGGCTGGCTGTGTGTGGAGCTGCTTCGTTTGTGTGTCTTTGTATCGATCGCGACGGAGATGGCGGGCGGGCTGTGTGTTGTTGTGCGAGAGGCGGTGATTATTTGCTTGCGTGGTTTGTCTCTGTGTGTTTGTTTGCGGCGGCGTTGGGGTTTCCGAGGCAAGGCGTGTGGGCATAGGCGGCCGGATCAGCTGTTTCGTTCGTGTCGACGGCCGTTGCGCGCGGGAGTGGAGGGCGGTGTGTCGACACGCCTCCCTTTAACAATGGTCATTATTGCTGCCGTTGTCGGTTTGGAAGGCGACTGCGACGGTGCAAAATGTGTGCGTGTGTGTGTGTGTTGGGCCACACGGGCTGTGTGGACGACAAGATGGCGGACGTGCGCCGGCGGCGGCTGTGCTGTGACAGTGCAAAGTTAAAACAAAACAAGGTGCGGCGAGGACGACTGAAATTTTGCTTTGGACGTAGGTTTGTGTGGTGGCCCTGAAAAGGGCCGATTGTTGTGGGCCGAGCCGGCAAAGCGCGTTGCGTGCAGGGGAGCACGCGGCGCTGCGATTGCCTGGCCTCCTTTAGGCCTTCTTCTCGGTCTTCTTTGGCAGCAGGACGGCCTGGATGTTGGGCAGGACACCACCCTGTGCGATGGTGACGCCCGACAGGAGCTTGTTGAGCTCCTCGTCGTTGCGGATGGCAAGCTGCAGGTGGCGCGGGATGATGCGCGTCTTCTTGTTGTCGCGGGCCGCGTTTCCGGCCAGCTCGAGCACCTCAGCCGCGAGGTACTCCATGACGGCGGCGAGGTAGACGGGCGCCCCGGCGCCGACGCGCTCTGCGTAGTTTCCCTTGCGCAGGAGGCGGTGGATTCTGCCGACCGGGAACTGGAGCCCAGCCCTGCTTGAGCGGGACTTTGACTTGCCCTTGACTTTGCCTCCCTTTCCGCGTCCGGACATGGCGATGGGCTAGCGACGGTGCACACGAAACGGAAACGAAAACGACCGGTGCGAGCGGCAGCGAGTCGAGCAGCGGAGTGCGTGCCGGCGCAGCCGGGGTGGGGGTGCTTTATGGGCTCGGGTGCGGCGGCCGGTTGCGCGCGCGCCCCATTGGTCGGCGGCCGCAACAGGGCGAGCTGGTAAAGGTGCGGCGGCGGCTGGCGGCGGGTGCCACTGTGTGGGGAGACGCTGACTAGAGCGGAGCGCTTGCTACTGGTGTTGCTGCTGCCGTACGTTGGTTGGAGATGCCGCCCAAGACTAGCGGGAAGGCCGCCAAGAAGGCTGGCAAGGCGCAGAAGAACATTTCGAAGGGCGACAAGAAGAAGAAGCGCAAGAGGAAGGAGAGCTATGCCATCTACATCTACAAGGTGCTGAAGCAGGTGCACCCTGACACGGGCATCTCGTCGAAGGCGATGAGCATCATGAACAGCTTCGTGAACGACATTTTCGAGCGCATTGCGGCCGAGGCTTCTCGCCTGGCGCACTACAACAAGCGCTCGACCATCACGTCCCGCGAGATCCAGACCGCTGTGCGGCTGTTGCTGCCTGGCGAGCTGGCCAAGCACGCCGTGAGCGAGGGCACGAAGGCGGTGACCAAGTACACGAGCTCCAAGTAAGGAGGTGGCTCTGGAATGGAAGGAAGGATGGAGAAGGCTCCTCCGTTGCGAGAGCGGCGAAACGGCCCTTTTCAGGGCCACCAACTTGCCTTTTGCGGGAAGGGCGGAATTGTTGTTGTTGTTGTTGTTTGTGTGGACGGCTGTGATGTATGTGTGCATTTTGATTGTGGGTGGGGGGGCGCGTCAAAGCGTGTTGCGCGGGGTACGGCCACGAGGTTGGTCGCCGTGGCGTGGAATGGTGGCACGCCTCGTTGGCGTGGTTTTTGACCCATTGGTGTTGTTGGGGTGTGTGTGTGTTTGTGTGTTACCCGTCTGCGAGGGGGGACAGTGCGATCGGCGACTTTTGTGTCACCGTAACGACGGCCGTTTGCGGGTTTGTTTTTTTGCACATCATACATGGCGAGGGTGAAATGTGAAATGTTTTTGTTTGGTTTGTTTTTGCCGCCCACTATTCCCTTTGCTGTACGCCGAGTTTGACAATGGTGCGACGTAACTGCAGCGTGGAGGTGTGTGAGTGACGTTGAAATGAACGTGCCATTAAGACGCATTGTTGTTGTATTGTACTGTACGTGTACGGCGACACGCACGATGATGTACCATTCGACTCTGATGTTTGATAGCCGTGTCTGACTGATTGCGTACGACGCACGCACACCGATGTCGTCATTCAAGATGCACGCTAGACGGCGGCGGCGGCGGCGGCGCCGGTCGTTTGTTTGGCGAATGTCTGTACACGTGTTTGTCTGTGTCCATCCGGTATGTATTTGTTTGTTTGTTTGAAAGTGTTTTGTGTGTCGGTGACGTGGTCCGATCCGTCGCCCCCTGAGTAACTGTCGATCGGCGCGATAGACCGGCGTCACGCAACTGAACCGAAGTCTTGGGCACACCCGTCATACTGTTGTACACCGTCGCGCTGAGAACGGTAACGAAAGGTTGACTCTGATCGGTCGAATGTCTGGGCAGAACGTGAGGAATGAGGCAAGAGTGCAAGGAGGGGGGGGCAAAAGAGAGAGGAAGGGAAAAAGGGGAGAAACGCATTCGTAGAGCAACGGAACGTTCCCGTGTCGGAGGCGTATTGGAGCCGCACTGAAATGCGTTTAACGGCGGCGCGGCTGCAAGTGTCTGCCGTGGTGAACGTTACCTTTGACGGCTGCATTGGGCTTTGCCTTTGCTTTCGCTTTCGCTTTCGCTTTCCCGGATGTACGTAACGTTTGTTGATATGGTTCTGAGGAAGAGTGTATGACAGTGCCGTGCCGTCCATGTTCGTGTGCCCTCCCATTGTGTGTATGCTATTGTCTGTGTACTTGAATGATGTATGTAGGTGTTAGTGGACATGTTTTACCAGTGGGGGGAAATGGATCGTCGATAGTTGCCGTCACTCTGTCACGGTCGAGATGACGCACCCTCCGTACAGAAAGGTGTCGAGAAAGTGAGTGTGTGTGTGTGTGTGTGTGTGTGTGTGTGCGTGCGTGCGTCCGTGAATTGGCAGTGTTTGGAGGTGGGCGTGCCCTGCATGTGGCCCGGAAAAGGCTGTTCGTTAGGCGGTAGTGTTGTGTGGACAGGGGAGGGGCATGCGTAACGCTGCTGGCATGGCATTTCGGGAGATGGGAGGGGGCAAACGAGGAAACGAGGAGCGGCGGCCAAAGACGGGACGGGGAGGGGCGCGGTGTGGGTGGCTTGCGCCTGTGCTCGGCGTTGTGGTTTGTGCAAAAGAGGAGGAGAAAAACAATGTGAGTTGCCAGGGAGGGGAGCGGTGTTGTGTTGTGGTTGTCGTGGTGTAGCCGCAGACGCGGCTGTCAGTGAACGTGGCGAGACGGACGGATGCGCGGAGGGGCGGGGGCGGGGGCGGCGCATTTCGCCGGTGCCGTGCCGTGCCGTGCCGTGCCTGAAAGCCGCGTGGTCGCTGTGTTGTTGGTGGCGTGGGGGCGAGGAGAGTACCGTACGGGTGTGCTTGTGCGCCGGAAATGGCACACTGCGCCCGCCCGTCTTGGAGGCTGATGGCTGTGGTGTGGAAATGGGGCGCGGTGATGTTGAAGCACAGAAAAGAAACCAAGAAAACGGAAGGCGTGATGCGGCGGTGGTGGTGAGAGCGGGAAAAACAAAACAAAAGAAAAAAAACAACAAAAAAAAAGAAGGAAAAACAACAAGAAACAAAAAAGAAAACAAAAAGTCTATCAATATTAAAATGTAAATGGAAATGGAAATGGACCCAGGTATAACCTCCCTGCACAAATAGCAGAGAGTCCGATGATAATAAAAATGTGCCAGAATGTTAACGTCCCTACAAAACAAACCCAACGATAATATTAATGAAAGAGTGAACCGTATGTAACATTGCAACAGACATAATGAAACCTGATAAATTGTATAAGGGCAGCAGCCGTTGACCTTTGGCCCTGTATTCAGAATAAAAAGAGCCAAAGATCGTTACCCCAATGAAAAAGACACTGAAACACGTATGTAACATAGTAGCGATGGCGAGACATTGTAGCATCTGTGACCAGAGAGTTTGCGCTGGACTGCGCGAGTGTTGCGAGCGGTTCTCAGTCAGTCAGTCAGTCTGTGTAGTTGAGGGCTGTACTCTGTCAGTAGTCGTCGCGTGCAGTACGCTAATAGTCGTCATGCAGAGCGGTCGGTCAGTAGTAGCAGCCGAGTGCGGTTGTGTGATGTAGGCGGTCGGCAACACTGGTCAAGATGGTGAATAAGGTATACTGTTAATTAATATAATCATTAGATAATGAGAAATTGTATTTATTGTAATTATGCTCCAACAAGTTCCCCAATAATAATTTTTATTTCAAAAGCATTTTTCAAACATTTAATCTTTTATTGAACTAAAGAGTTCGTTCCACTTCTTTGAAGAAAAATGTCACTAAAATCACAAAAAAAGAGAATATTATTATTTGCAATGCAGTTCCTCCAAGCGCTGCGCAACAACCAGAGCAGAAATGTGACATCCATTTATTCGGAGGTAAGACTTTAATTCCGATTGTTTTGCACAGGGCCAAAGACCGATATTTCGGTTTAATTGAAGTTTCTTGTCACTGAACGGACTTTTTTAAATGTTGTGTGAAGACTTTATATTTGAGTCAGATTGCGAATTGCACATTGTTGTTGCCATTTTCAATACCTCTCATTGTGGGCGAGGTTACAATTAGCGCAATGTCCATTAGCATCCGTAAATAACATTGTCCATTATTTTAAATATTGCTGGGAGGTTACAACACACACACAAAACAAAAAACAAAAAGAAACAAAAAATTGCATTTATATCCGCTCCTCGATTGTAGATACCCCTTACACAGCTGTGTGCAATGAATGAGTGCTGGCTGGTAATTAATTGCACTCCTTGGAGGGAAATGCCATAGGAAGTAGTCTTTAAAAAGTGAATGTTTTTCGTTAAGAGACAAAAGTTACTTTAGAAAAAAAGTAATAGTGGGGCTTGTGTTGTTGAACAAAATAAGTACAATGAACATACGTTATCAGATTTGCGCAATGCAGCGTCACACCACCTCTTGATTATAACACAATATACTATACATCGTCCCGAACCGTGACCAGAGTCGCGAGACGAGCAGAGCACGCCGCCGACGCCCGCTCAGTACAACCGTCCACCCGCTACTACTGTCGACCGACTACTACCTCTCCCGACTCGCGCTACAATATATATAACAACTGTTCCTGGCGACCCGGTGCGTGCCACTACTGTCGTCTGGCGCGGTCCAAGCGCCGACTAGCAGCGATAAAGAACTCTCTGGTCAGACAGAGATGCTGTCATGCCTCGCCATCGCTCTGGTAATGAATACATACGTGTTGCAGCGTGCGTACCACCGGAACACGCAGTGGCGGAGCCAAAGACTGTGTTGTCGAGGTCGAGTGCGAGTGGGAAGAGAGGCAGCGTCGGCACGGAGATGCAAGCGAGCGCGAGACGCACGGGGGCTGCGGCGTGGCGCGTTTGCGGTCGGCGCCTTTGGTGGCAACGGCCGGGACAAGCAGCGGTGTATGGTGTGGTGCGGGGCGGACAGGGGCGGCGGTGGACGGGGAGGAGGCGGCGCGACGACGGCATGGGGGCGAAAACGGGACGGGGGACGGCGGATGTTGAGAGGCGTCACGCGCGGACAGGACACAGACACAGAGACACACAGAGTGGAAAGGGAGGGTGCGCGGTAGTAGTTGGGAATGTGCGTACCGTGCGGGATGGGAGTGGGCGAGGAACACGGTCGTGGCCCCTGTTTTGGGTGCGTGTGATGACGTCGGTGTGTTGTGGGAAGGGAAGGTGCTGTGGCGGCGGCGCGTAATGGGCGTAGGCCGAAAAGAGAAAGGAACGTGGGCAGTGTGTTGGCAAGCGTCGGTTCGACTGCGACGTTGATGGGCAGGGCAGGGCAAGGTTAATGGTGGTAGGAGTAGGCGTGTGGGCGCAAAAAATCTGCCGCTGCAGGCGGTGCCGTAACCGCCATGGCGGGAAGGAGAGAGGGCCAAAGAAAGAAAGAAAGAAGAAAAAAAAGGAGGGGGGGGGGGGGCGAAAGTGGAGAGGCGGTGGTGTGAGAAGGGCGGGGGCGGAAGGAAGGCAGGAAGGACAAGAGGCGAGGCGACGGCTTGCTTTGTGTATCGGTCGGTCTCTGGCTATGCTTCGTTTTCTGCAGCAGGGTCGGTGCGCGGCGTGGCTCGCGGCAGTGGGAACGCCTGGTGGCTGGACGGCCAGCAATGCGGTTGGATGGGCGGCCACAGCACCGCACCTGTGCCCGAGGAGGAGACGCTGGCGGCGGGCCCTGAGGTGAGGCCGGCTCGGCTGGGGCTGTGGATGTGTAGGTGTGCGCCGCTGCTGCAACAACGAGTAAAACGCGAGAAGAAGGGATGGCGGTAGAGAGGAAAAAAAAAAAAAAGGTCGTGTTGTGTTGATGCGCAGGCAGACGCGTACAGAGGGACGAGCCCGGTCTGCAGCAGGGTGTGGCCGTGCCGAGTGCAGAGCAGCGGCGGCTCGGTTCGGTTCGGCCCGGCCCGGCGGGCCGCGCTGTTGTCGCGGACGTGAGCGCCCCCTGGCGGGTGGCCGGAGGCGGCGCGGCGTGTTGGACGTGTGGCTGGTGGCAGTGCACAATTTGCGAGTGGCTGGCGGTGTGGTGTGGCGGTTGGCGCGTCGGGCGGCGGAGAGGTATGTGTTGCGGGCGCCCTTTGCTGCGCTGCGTCGTTGCGTGTGCCGTACAGGGCGGGCGCTTGTCGACTGTGTGGGCGGTGTGGCGAATTGGCGTGAAACGGCTGCCGAGAGGTGTGTGGTAGCGAGCCGGTCGGTGGTGTCAGTGCGAAGGGGAATGTGCGTGCGTTTGGCGGTTTCGGTGTGCTTTTTGCGGCGTGAGAGTGGGAATTAGTGGGGCCGGCTGTTGTGTTGGTTCCTTGTGTCTTGTGTCGCGTAGCTTGATGGCAACGTGGAAGGACGCCGGTTTCGTTTCGAGCCTTGCGTGTGGTTGTCGACGTTGACTGGTTGGCGTGTGCCGATGCACGTGCATGTGTGGGTCGCGAGTGCGTTTTTGGCTGGCTGTGTGTGTGTGTGTGTGTGTGTTTTGGGGGGGAAGGGGGAGGCGGTGGTGAAAGTGCAGTCGTTGCCACGGGCGTCGTCGGGTGGGGCTGGGGCTGTGCGTCGTGGCGGAAAGGTGGTAGGTTGCGGGAAGCGAGCCCGTCGTTGACGGTGTCGCGTGAGTTGTGAATCGAGTGGGGCGCGGGGCGCGGGACAGGAGCAGCGTGCCGCTGCGTCGTGGTCGTCAGCAGAGGCTGTGCGTGTGCTTGTCCTTTTTGTGGGCGGTTCGTGCGAGGCGTTTTTGTTTTGTGTTGCCCTAGTTGTTAGTTTATTTTGTTTGTGTTTGTTATTTTGAGACGACGACTGGTTGGTGGCGTGCGCGCGAAGTGGCGGTGTGCGCTTCCCGTGTCGTTTGTGTTGTTTGGTTTTTTTGTTTTTGTGTGTTTTTTTTTTTTTTTTTTTTGCACTGGGCCCCGGTGGGTGGGTGCGTGTGTGTCGATTGCCGGCTGGCGAGAGGTGCGCCATCGGCGGGGTGGGTCGCCGGCACAAGTAGAGGCGGCGGCGTTGTTGCTGTTGTTGTGTGGTGTTTGTTTTGTTCGGCTGTGTCGGCGAGCTGTGTTGCGGTGCGTGTGAATGGTGGTGCAAAAGTGCTGGCGTTGGGGCTGCGACTGCGACGGCGGCGAGCCGCGGGCGCGCCATTGATAGTGATGTTGTGAACAGCGGCTGTGTACGGTAGTGGTGTTGTTGTAGCACGACGTGCATCCGGGCCGGCGCGGAAAGCGCAGTTGCGGGCGGTTGCCCTTCGGTGCCAGCCATGTCGCGTGAGCGGCGGGTTGCTCTGGTGTCGACACGTGGTGCTCTGGGTTGTTGTGTGGTGCCCTTTGGCCGGTGGGGGTGGTTCGCGTGTGTCTCGTTCGCGCTCGGTGTCTGGTCGTGGTCGTGGTCGTGCTGCTCCCCCGTCTGTCGGCGGTTTCCGACGTCGTCTGTACGTTTTTGTTCGTTTGCGGCGTGCCTGCCGACGTCGTCCCGTCGCGACCTTTCAACCGAAAGTGTGGCGCCCGAAGGTGAACGAACGTAACCCTGACCTCGGCGCTTTACGCTGAGCCGAGCGAACCGAACCGAACCTAACGTGTGGTGTGGCGAGGTGAGCTCAGCCTGTGAGCCCCTAACGTCTACGTAAGGTAAGCTGTCCGGCTCACGCCTCACGTTTGAACGCTTTTGTAACCTACGTTTGACGCTTCTTAACCTAGCACTGACCCCTTAACCTAACGTGTAACCTAACCTAACCTAACCTAACCTAACCTAACCTCTGACGCCTGACGTGTTTGAATGCTTAACCTAAGTTTGACGCTTAACCTAACCCAAGTCCCCTTAACCTAACCCACGTCCACCTAACCTAACCTAACGTAGACGTGTAAACGTAATGTGTAACGCGTAACGTGTAAGGTCGGCTGTCGTGTGTGCTTGACGGCAGATTGGGTTGGTCTGTAGATTCGGATTGCGGTTTGCCTCGGTCGAGGGGTTGGGTCGGAAGCGGCGAGGGGCGGCGGCGCCTGTTGCGCAGGCGGCGTCCGTTTGCGGCGGGCAATTGTTGAGAAACGGCTGTGAATGTTGGCGGGCGAGAGGAGGAGGACGGCGCGCGATGTGGCCCGACGGCTGCGGGCCGATCGGGAAACGGCGGGAGGGCGACGGAAGGCGATGGGGCGGCGGAGGCGCGTTTGCACGGCCGTCATCGCCGCACGCCTCGGCTTGTGTGGCTGTGGCGCCGGCCGCGCTGGCCGGGCTGCCGCGGCGACGGTGTGGGAGTTTTGCCGAAGGTTTGGCCATTGTGGCGGGTCGTCGGCTGGGGCTGTGGGGGCGGCATTTGGGCGGGGGCGGCGATTCTCGGCGGGCCGACCCAGGCTGTAGCGCGCGGTAGCTGCAGTTTGGCCGTGGTTTGCGGCGCTGCCGTGGCGACTGGTTGGCGACTGTGGTGTGGCTGTGTGTAGCCCCATCCTCGGTGGTTTGAAAGGCGCGGGCGGTTGTGGCGCAGGTTTGGGGCTGCTCCGCACAGGCTGTCGGACGTTGGGCGGTAGCAAGCGCGGGAGGCGCGGCGCGGCGGCGCGCAGAGTGGCGGCCGCTCTCTCGGCCGTCCGCGCCCGCCCGCGACACTGGCTGGGCCTTGTGATTCTCTGCTCTTGTGCTTGCGTGCCTGCCGTCCCGCTCGCTCTCGCTGTGTGTTACGCGCGTCGTCGAAATGGCAGATCAGGCGGCTACGAACGAGACTGCTGCGGCACCCGCCGCCACCGGCACTACGAAGAAGGCCAAGTCTGCGTCGTCTGCGAAGAAGCCGCGCGCCAAGCCTGCGCACCCGCGCACCTCTGAGATGGTGACGGCCGCCATCAAGAGTCTGAAGGAGCGCGGCGGGTCGTCGCTGCAGGCGATCAAGAAGTACATAGCCGCGCACTACAAGCTGGACGCGGAGAAGCTGGCGCCGTTTATCAAGAAGTACCTCAAGTCGGCCGTCGTGGCGGGCGAGCTGGTGCAGACGAAGGGGAAGGGCGCGTCCGGCTCGTTCAAGCTTGCCGGCGCCGGCGGCGGGGGGGCGGCCGAGGGCGGCAAGGCTCGTGCTGGCGGTGCCAAGAAGAAGCGCGCCGCTCCGGCCAGCAAGGAGAAGAAGGGCGCCCGTGCGGCCGGCGCAAAGAAGGCTGGTGGCGTGAAGGCGGCGACCGGTCGGAAGGCGGGCGCCGCCAAGAAGGCGTCTGCGGCGTCGGCCGCTCCCGCGGGTGCGAAGAAGGCGGCTGCGGCCAAGCCGGCCAAGGCCAAGTCGCCGTCGAAGGCGAAGAAGGCCGCCAAGGTTCCGACGAAGAAGCCGAAGGCGCCGCGCCCGAAGAAGGCGACGACGCCGTCTAAGGCGAAGGCTTCGCCCAAGAAGAAGAAGTAGAGTAGAGGAGAAAGAGATGGGAAAGGAAGGGTTTGGCGCTTGACTCCGTCGTCCCCACCCCCCGTCGTCGTCTAGTGGCGCGCAAGAGACGCGCGGCCCAAAACGGCCCTTCTCAGGGCCATCAAAGCACGTCGGGGAAGGTTTTGATTGTCGTGTTGCGTTTGGTGTGGGTGTCTGTCTGGCGTTTCTGTATGCCCGTGGGGATGCTGTTTGCGTGCCGTGGTGGTTGGATTGCGGGGGTCGGTGGCGGATTGCGGGGGTCGGTGGCGGGTGTGGGCGGCGGTAGCGGTAAGCGGTGTTGTTGTTGTTGTTGTTGTCGTGGTTGATTGTCGCCGTGTTTGTTTTGTGGCGGCGGCCGACGGTTGGTTTTCTGTCACGTTGTTTTGTTTGAATACGTTGGTTGGCTTGCCTGCGTTCGTTCTTCTCGGATGTCTGTCTTGTCGAGTCGTGTCTGGTCTTTGTTTTGTTCCTTTGTGTGTGTGTGTGTTATGTTTTGCAACGGGGGGGCACGTTGAGATGCGGAAGGAGTCGGCGGGGATTTCGGTGGCGTGTAGAGCGAGCGAGCGCGCCTGCCTGGCCGTTGGCCGTCGGAGTGGAGTGCGGGTTTTTTTTGTTTTCGAAACGAAAGCGGCGGCCGGCCAGCCACCCGTGCGGTGTGACGTCGGCCGTTGGGTATTGTGCGCTTTGAGCGCCGGGGAGGGATGATGTGTGATTGTTGCGCGCTGCTAGCAGGCAGGCAGAGTGAGCGGGTGTGGCGGACGGACGGGAAGTGGTGGTTTTTGTTTTTGGGTTGCGGGGCGAGAGGCAGGCGACCGACAAAGTTTGCTCGCGACGGAGAGATGTTAGTGGCCCTGAAAAGGGCCGTTTTTGTTTGTGCGGTGCGGTGCCGCGGCGCGGTTTAGGCGCGCTCGCCGCGGATGCGGCGCGCGAGCTGGATGTCCTTGGGCATGATGGTGACGCGCTTGGCGTGGATTGCGCACAGGTTGGTGTCTTCGAAGAGGCCGACGAGGTAGGCCTCGCTGGCCTCCTGCAGGGCCATGACTGCGGAGCTCTGGAAGCGCAGGTCGGTCTTGAAGTCCTGGGCGATCTCGCGCACTAGGCGCTGGAATGGCAGCTTGCGGATGAGCAGCTCTGTGCTCTTCTGGTAGCGCCTGATTTCTCGCAGGGCGACGGTGCCCGGCCTGTAGCGGTGGGGCTTCTTGACGCCTCCGGTGGCGGGCGCGCTCTTCCTCGCCGCCTTGGTGGCGAGCTGTTTGCGCGGCGCCTTTCCGCCGGTGGACTTGCGGGCCGTTTGCTTTGTGCGGGCCATGGCGGTAGCGGTAGCGGTAGCGGAGCGGCGTGCGTGGAGGTTAGGTGCGGCGCGGCGTCCGGTGCTGCCTTGACAACGGGCCCGCGCGCCTCCGTGCTGCGCTTATATGCCCTCGGTTGCGCGTGGTGGGGGGAGGGCGGGCCAGAGTCTATATAGGGGGGCGGCGGGCGCGCTGGGCGCAGACCGTAGCCGACTCGCCAGCCGCTGCAGCTGCTGTTTGTGCACGTTTTGCTTTGCCCGAGGAAGGAAGGATGACAGGCCGCGGCAAGGGAGGAAAGGGGCTCGGCAAGGGTGGCGCCAAGCGGCACCGCAAGGTGTTGCGCGACAACATCCAGGGCATCACGAAGCCCGCCATCCGCCGCCTGGCTCGCAGGGGCGGCGTGAAGCGCATCTCTGGTCTGATCTACGAGGAGACCCGCGGGGTGCTGAAGGTGTTCCTGGAGAACGTGATCCGCGACGCGGTGACGTACACTGAGCACGCCAAGCGCAAGACTGTGACGGCCATGGACGTGGTGTACGCCCTGAAGAGGCAGGGGCGCACCCTGTACGGTTTCGGCGGTTAGGCTGCGTCGCAGCGGGCGCTGGCCTTCCCGCGGCCGTGCTTGTGGGTGGGAGAGACTAGAAAACGGCCCTTTTCAGGGCCACCACACTGTTCGGAAGTTGAAAAGTGCGAAAGAGTCTGTGTTGTTGCTGCGTGTGTGCGCGCTGTGTTGTTTGTTTGTTTGTTTCTTTCTTTCCGTTTGAGCGACGTGATGTGACTGGGAGGGGAGAAGGAAAGGAAACGTGTCATGTGGCTGGCTGTGTGTGGAGCTGCTTCGTTTGTGTGTTTGTTATTGTGTGTCTTTGTATCGATCGCGACGGAGATGGCGGGCGGGCTGTGTGTTGTTGTGCGAGAGGCGGTGATTATTTGCTTGCGTGGTTTGTCTCTGTGTGTTTGTTTGCGGCGGCGTTGGGGTTTCCGAGGCAAGGCGTGTGGGCATAGGCGGCCGGATCAGCTGTTTCGTTCGTGTCGACGGCCGTTGCGCGCGGGAGTGGAGGGCGGTGTGTCGACACGCCTCCCTTTAACAATGGTCATTATTGCTGCCGTTGTCGGTTTGGAAGGCGACTGCGACGGTGCAAAATGTGTGCGTGTGTGTGTGTGTTGGGCCACACGGGCTGTGTGGACGACAAGATGGCGGACGTGCGCCGGCGGCGGCTGTGCTGTGACAGTGCAAAGTTAAAACAAAACAAGGTGCGGCGAGGACGACTGAAATTTTGCTTTGGACGTAGGTTTGTGTGGTGGCCCTGAAAAGGGCCGATTGTTGTGGGCCGAGCCGGCAAAGCGCGTTGCGTGCAGGGGAGCACGCGGCGCTGCGATTGCCTGGCCTCCTTTAGGCCTTCTTCTCGGTCTTCTTTGGCAGCAGGACGGCCTGGATGTTGGGCAGGACACCACCCTGTGCGATGGTGACGCCCGACAGGAGCTTGTTGAGCTCCTCGTCGTTGCGGATGGCAAGCTGCAGGTGGCGCGGGATGATGCGCGTCTTCTTGTTGTCGCGGGCCGCGTTTCCGGCCAGCTCGAGCACCTCAGCCGCGAGGTACTCCATGACGGCGGCGAGGTAGACGGGCGCCCCGGCGCCGACGCGCTCTGCGTAGTTTCCCTTGCGCAGGAGGCGGTGGATTCTGCCGACCGGGAACTGGAGCCCAGCCCTGCTTGAGCGGGACTTTGACTTGCCCTTGACTTTGCCTCCCTTTCCGCGTCCGGACATGGCGATGGGCTAGCGACGGTGCACACGAAACGGAAACGAAAACGACCGGTGCGAGCGGCAGCGAGTCGAGCAGCGGAGTGCGTGCCGGCGCAGCTTTTTTTTTTTTTTTTTTTTTTTTTTTTTTTTTTTTGGCACATTTCATTCCCTCCCTGATGGAGAGGGCGGGCCTTTTTAGAGCTTGCTGATTGCTCTTTTTCGGCCGGTGGTGTTCGGTACAATTTTTTGCTTTTTGGAGTGTCAGTTGCTTGCAATTGTGCCAAGCATTGTTATTCTGGTAAGATATAGAATTTACATTGTCGTTTTTGTACAATAATGGGTTCAATATTTTGACATTCAAGAGACATTTATGTAGTTATCATGTAAGACATATAGTAAGAATTTAGAAATAAAATTAGAACATAATGAGAAAATTAATTTTAGGGGAACATATAAATTCAAGAAGTACATATAAAAACATATAATTTTAAATAAATAGACATATAATTTTAAATAAATAAATTTAGGTAGACATATATTAAGGCGGAGATATGTAATTAAGAGGGAAGTGTATCTGCTCAGATTTTCGTGTTATTGCTTATTTGTGTATGTGGTCGTTGCGTGCGTTGTGTGTGATTGTGTGTGTGTGTGTGTGTGTGTGTGTGTGTGTGTGTGTGTGTGTGTGTAGGGCCGTTGCCTACATCCTGGCGTCAAGATGGGGGGGAGTGTGGGTTCCGCTTACGAGTGGGGTCATGGTGGGAGCAAGGTCGGGGAAATGGGAGGTCGTGTTTTGAGCCACTGTACGCGCTGGATGGATGTATTTGTATTTAGGGCGCCTCCTTTCCCGGATTTCAGAGGTCAATAAGTCTTCCATATCTGGTCGTTTCGTCAGTATGTGTCTGCCGTAGTTGGCGCGTAGTTTCGTTAGTCGAGTTTGTAGTGGTTCTATGTTTGTGATGTCATATACGTCGTTGCTCGGCGTCTGTGGGGGGAGTTTGGTGATGCTGCGAAGTAGTCTTCTTTCAGTTCTGTAGAGTCTGTCCGCCTGGCTCTTCGCCAGACCAGCCAGGGGTGCGGCTGCATACTCCATGACCGGCCTGACGAAGGTCTTGTATGTGTGCAGGGCCGTCTCCAGGCGGCAGCCATGGAGGCGACCCTGCACCTGTCGAATGAGACCTTGTCTTTTTCTTGTTCTGTCGAGGAGGTAATTGATGTGCGTCTGCCAGTTTAGATGCTTGTCCAGGAACACGCCTAAGTATTTCGCGGAGTTGGTAAGCGTCAGTGGCGTGTTCCATAGTGTTAGTTGTAAGTCGCCAGTGTTTTGATTTCTGTTCCTGGTTCGGTGTCTGTGTTGGAAGAATATGGTCTGTGTTTTGGTCGGGTTGGGTCGAATTCGCCACTGCGTCATCCAGGTCTGAAGTTTTTGTAGGTAGTCCGTCGTTTTCCGCTGTATGGTCCTGGTGTTTGGGGCTGTGCACCAATATGCGGTGTCGTCTGCATATAGTGCGACTGTCTCGTCTGTTGTCGCTGTGGTGGGGATGTCTGCTGTGTACAGCGCGTACAGGGTCGGTGACAGGATGCCTCCTTGCGGGACACCTGCCTGTGGAGTGAACGGATCGGAATGTTGATCCCCTACATGGATCCTGCATACTCTGTTGCTAAGATAGGCTTGCAAGATTTTAATGAATTTGATGGGGATTCCTAGTCGGCTTAGTTTGAGGAGGAGTCCTTGATGCCACAACTTGTCGAATGCACGCTCGATGTCTAGGAATACCGCGAGCGTGCATCGTCCGTCGTTGAATCCCTTAGTAATGCTGTTAGTAAGTTTAAAGAGGGGGTCATTCGTCGAGTGGTTGGGTCTGAAGCCTGCCTGGATTGTCGGGGGTAGTCCTTTGTCTTCTGTGAATTTTCTAAGTCTGTTCGCTAATATGCGTTCGTAGGTCTTCCCTATAACGTCGAGCAGAGAGATTGGTCTGTATGAGCGGGGGTCAGTCTTCGGTTTGTCAGGCTTGAGGATCATAATTGTCTTACTCGTCTTCCAGTTGGTCGGTATCGTTTCATAGGTGAGGCAATAATTGAAGATTATGGAGAGAATGGGGATGAGGATGTGGGGGGGGGCTTTCTGTAGGTGCAGTCGTCGGATTTCATTTTGTCCAGGAGCGGAGTTACGTCCTGTGTGGATGGCTTCGGCTATTTCAGTGTTGGTTATTTCCTTGGTCAGGTTGTGTTCGTTCTCTGTGTCCACTGTTGCTGTGGTGAGTATTCGATTTAGTTGTAGTTCCACTGTACGTCTGTGTACTTCGTCAAAGAGATTGTCATTGGGGAAGGAGTATACCTCCTGCAGTACCTGTTTGAAGATGGTGGCCTGTTCACGTTTGTCTGTTGTCGGTTCGTTGTTTGTTATTAAGGTGAGTTCAGTAGTTTTTCGTTGTCCCGTTAGTGTCCTGAATTTTTTCCAGAATTTGCCTCCACTCCTGTAGTCTAGTTGTTTGCAGGTGTCGTCCCACTGTGTTTGTCTATGTGTGGATATTATGTTCCTGACTCTGTTGTTAAGTCTGTTCCAAAGTCGTCTTAAATCTGGGTTGTTCGTACGTCTTATCTCTCTGTGTAGTCGTTTCTTTTGCTGTATTAGCTGTAGGGCCTCACGGGGGATGGATGGTCTCCAGTTATTTATGATTTTCGTCGGTATTGCTTCGTCGGTGGCTTGTTTGATTGCGTCTTCAAGGCGTCTGGTCACTAACAGTAGGTCGTTGTCGTCAGTGATGCTCACTGGGAAGTTTAATTGGTCTGTGATGACTTCGCAATATCGTTCCCAGTTAGCATTTGTGTAGTTGCGGATGGTACGTCTAGTGGGAGGGGGGTCTGGAGGGTTGAGTGCCTCTGTGGAGAAGGTGAGTGGTAGGTGGTCGCTCGTTATCGGGTTGCCGATCTTTGGGGAGGTGATTGTGTCCGTCAGTGTGGGGCTAAACAGTATGTGGTCGGGGGCAGACTGTCCGTTGTGCCCTATAAAGGTGTAGTCATAGATGGGAAGGCGGTCTATTGGATGCGTGGCTAGGATGTCGAAGAGTGTGCGTCCGTTTTGGTTATCTGTCCAGTCTCCGAGTTGGGGATGTCTTGCGTTGAGGTCGGATAGGAGAATGAATTTGTCTAAGGTTTGAAGGTGTTGTAGGAATTGGAGTGGGAGGGGACTGTCGGGGGGGTTGTATAGGCATGCCACTGTGATTGAACGTCTGTTAGTTCCCCTGATTTTAACCACTATCGCCTCTAGGTTTTGTAGCGCTGGGGCGGTGGGGGTGCTTTATGGGCTCGGGTGCGGCGGCCGGTTGCGCGCGCGCCCCATTGGTCGGCGGCCGCAACAGGGCGAGCTGGTAAAGGTGCGGCGGCGGCTGGCGGCGGGTGCCACTGTGTGGGGAGACGCTGACTAGAGCGGAGCGCTTGCTACTGGTGTTGCTGCTGCCGTACGTTGGTTGGAGATGCCGCCCAAGACTAGCGGGAAGGCCGCCAAGAAGGCTGGCAAGGCGCAGAAGAACATTTCGAAGGGCGACAAGAAGAAGAAGCGCAAGAGGAAGGAGAGCTATGCCATCTACATCTACAAGGTGCTGAAGCAGGTGCACCCTGACACGGGCATCTCGTCGAAGGCGATGAGCATCATGAACAGCTTCGTGAACGACATTTTCGAGCGCATTGCGGCCGAGGCTTCTCGCCTGGCGCACTACAACAAGCGCTCGACCATCACGTCCCGCGAGATCCAGACCGCTGTGCGGCTGTTGCTGCCTGGCGAGCTGGCCAAGCACGCCGTGAGCGAGGGCACGAAGGCGGTGACCAAGTACACGAGCTCCAAGTAAGGAGGTGGCTCTGGAATGGAAGGAAGGATGGAGAAGGCTCCTCCGTTGCGAGAGCGGCGAAACGGCCCTTTTCAGGGCCACCAACTTGCCTTTTGCGGGAAGGGCGGAATTGTTGTTGTTGTTGTTGTTTGTGTGGACGGCTGTGATGTATGTGTGCATTTTGATTGTGGGTGGGGGGGCGCGTCAAAGCGTGTTGCGCGGGGTACGGCCACGAGGTTGGTCGCCGTGGCGTGGAATGGTGGCACGCCTCGTTGGCGTGGTTTTTGACCCATTGGTGTTGTTGGGGTGTGTGTGTGTTTGTGTGTTACCCGTCTGCGAGGGGGGACAGTGCGATCGGCGACTTTTGTGTCACCGTAACGACGGCCGTTTGCGGGTTTGTTTTTTTGCACATCATACATGGCGAGGGTGAAATGTGAAATGTTTTTGTTTGGTTTGTTTTTGCCGCCCACTATTCCCTTTGCTGTACGCCGAGTTTGACAATGGTGCGACGTAACTGCAGCGTGGAGGTGTGTGAGTGACGTTGAAATGAACGTGCCATTAAGACGCATTGTTGTTGTATTGTACTGTACGTGTACGGCGACACGCACGATGATGTACCATTCGACTCTGATGTTTGATAGCCGTGTCTGACTGATTGCGTACGACGCACGCACACCGATGTCGTCATTCAAGATGCACGCTAGACGGCGGCGGCGGCGGCGGCGCCGGTCGTTTGTTTGGCGAATGTCTGTACACGTGTTTGTCTGTGTCCATCCGGTATGTATTTGTTTGTTTGTTTGAAAGTGTTTTGTGTGTCGGTGACGTGGTCCGATCCGTCGCCCCCTGAGTAACTGTCGATCGGCGCGATAGACCGGCGTCACGCAACTGAACCGAAGTCTTGGGCACACCCGTCATACTGTTGTACACCGTCGCGCTGAGAACGGTAACGAAAGGTTGACTCTGATCGGTCGAATGTCTGGGCAGAACGTGAGGAATGAGGCAAGAGTGCAAGGAGGGGGGGGCAAAAGAGAGAGGAAGGGAAAAAGGGGAGAAACGCATTCGTAGAGCAACGGAACGTTCCCGTGTCGGAGGCGTATTGGAGCCGCACTGAAATGCGTTTAACGGCGGCGCGGCTGCAAGTGTCTGCCGTGGTGAACGTTACCTTTGACGGCTGCATTGGGCTTTGCCTTTGCTTTCGCTTTCGCTTTCGCTTTCCCGGATGTACGTAACGTTTGTTGATATGGTTCTGAGGAAGAGTGTATGACAGTGCCGTGCCGTCCATGTTCGTGTGCCCTCCCATTGTGTGTATGCTATTGTCTGTGTACTTGAATGATGTATGTAGGTGTTAGTGGACATGTTTTACCAGTGGGGGGAAATGGATCGTCGATAGTTGCCGTCACTCTGTCACGGTCGAGATGACGCACCCTCCGTACAGAAAGGTGTCGAGAAAGTGAGTGTGTGTGTGTGTGTGTGTGTGTGTGTGTGCGTGCGTGCGTCCGTGAATTGGCAGTGTTTGGAGGTGGGCGTGCCCTGCATGTGGCCCGGAAAAGGCTGTTCGTTAGGCGGTAGTGTTGTGTGGACAGGGGAGGGGCATGCGTAACGCTGCTGGCATGGCATTTCGGGAGATGGGAGGGGGCAAACGAGGAAACGAGGAGCGGCGGCCAAAGACGGGACGGGGAGGGGCGCGGTGTGGGTGGCTTGCGCCTGTGCTCGGCGTTGTGGTTTGTGCAAAAGAGGAGGAGAAAAACAATGTGAGTTGCCAGGGAGGGGAGCGGTGTTGTGTTGTGGTTGTCGTGGTGTAGCCGCAGACGCGGCTGTCAGTGAACGTGGCGAGACGGACGGATGCGCGGAGGGGCGGGGGCGGGGGCGGCGCATTTCGCCGGTGCCGTGCCGTGCCGTGCCGTGCCTGAAAGCCGCGTGGTCGCTGTGTTGTTGGTGGCGTGGGGGCGAGGAGAGTACCGTACGGGTGTGCTTGTGCGCCGGAAATGGCACACTGCGCCCGCCCGTCTTGGAGGCTGATGGCTGTGGTGTGGAAATGGGGCGCGGTGATGTTGAAGCACAGAAAAGAAACCAAGAAAACGGAAGGCGTGATGCGGCGGTGGTGGTGAGAGCGGGAAAAACAAAACAAAAGAAAAAAAACAACAAAAAAAAAGAAGGAAAAACAACAAGAAACAAAAAAGAAAACAAAAAGTCTATCAATATTAAAATGTAAATGGAAATGGAAATGGACCCAGGTATAACCTCCCTGCACAAATAGCAGAGAGTCCGATGATAATAAAAATGTGCCAGAATGTTAACGTCCCTACAAAACAAACCCAACGATAATATTAATGAAAGAGTGAACCGTATGTAACATTGCAACAGACATAATGAAACCTGATAAATTGTATAAGGGCAGCAGCCGTTGACCTTTGGCCCTGTATTCAGAATAAAAAGAGCCAAAGATCGTTACCCCAATGAAAAAGACACTGAAACACGTATGTAACATAGTAGCGATGGCGAGACATTGTAGCATCTGTGACCAGAGAGTTTGCGCTGGACTGCGCGAGTGTTGCGAGCGGTTCTCAGTCAGTCAGTCAGTCTGTGTAGTTGAGGGCTGTACTCTGTCAGTAGTCGTCGCGTGCAGTACGCTAATAGTCGTCATGCAGAGCGGTCGGTCAGTAGTAGCAGCCGAGTGCGGTTGTGTGATGTAGGCGGTCGGCAACACTGGTCAAGATGGTGAATAAGGTATACTGTTAATTAATATAATCATTAGATAATGAGAAATTGTATTTATTGTAATTATGCTCCAACAAGTTCCCCAATAATAATTTTTATTTCAAAAGCATTTTTCAAACATTTAATCTTTTATTGAACTAAAGAGTTCGTTCCACTTCTTTGAAGAAAAATGTCACTAAAATCACAAAAAAAGAGAATATTATTATTTGCAATGCAGTTCCTCCAAGCGCTGCGCAACAACCAGAGCAGAAATGTGACATCCATTTATTCGGAGGTAAGACTTTAATTCCGATTGTTTTGCACAGGGCCAAAGACCGATATTTCGGTTTAATTGAAGTTTCTTGTCACTGAACGGACTTTTTTAAATGTTGTGTGAAGACTTTATATTTGAGTCAGATTGCGAATTGCACATTGTTGTTGCCATTTTCAATACCTCTCATTGTGGGCGAGGTTACAATTAGCGCAATGTCCATTAGCATCCGTAAATAACATTGTCCATTATTTTAAATATTGCTGGGAGGTTACAACACACACACAAAACAAAAAACAAAAAGAAACAAAAAATTGCATTTATATCCGCTCCTCGATTGTAGATACCCCTTACACAGCTGTGTGCAATGAATGAGTGCTGGCTGGTAATTAATTGCACTCCTTGGAGGGAAATGCCATAGGAAGTAGTCTTTAAAAAGTGAATGTTTTTCGTTAAGAGACAAAAGTTACTTTAGAAAAAAAGTAATAGTGGGGCTTGTGTTGTTGAACAAAATAAGTACAATGAACATACGTTATCAGATTTGCGCAATGCAGCGTCACACCACCTCTTGATTATAACACAATATACTATACATCGTCCCGAACCGTGACCAGAGTCGCGAGACGAGCAGAGCACGCCGCCGACGCCCGCTCAGTACAACCGTCCACCCGCTACTACTGTCGACCGACTACTACCTCTCCCGACTCGCGCTACAATATATATAACAACTGTTCCTGGCGACCCGGTGCGTGCCACTACTGTCGTCTGGCGCGGTCCAAGCGCCGACTAGCAGCGATAAAGAACTCTCTGGTCAGACAGAGATGCTGTCATGCCTCGCCATCGCTCTGGTAATGAATACATACGTGTTGCAGCGTGCGTACCACCGGAACACGCAGTGGCGGAGCCAAAGACTGTGTTGTCGAGGTCGAGTGCGAGTGGGAAGAGAGGCAGCGTCGGCACGGAGATGCAAGCGAGCGCGAGACGCACGGGGGCTGCGGCGTGGCGCGTTTGCGGTCGGCGCCTTTGGTGGCAACGGCCGGGACAAGCAGCGGTGTATGGTGTGGTGCGGGGCGGACAGGGGCGGCGGTGGACGGGGAGGAGGCGGCGCGACGACGGCATGGGGGCGAAAACGGGACGGGGGACGGCGGATGTTGAGAGGCGTCACGCGCGGACAGGACACAGACACAGAGACACACAGAGTGGAAAGGGAGGGTGCGCGGTAGTAGTTGGGAATGTGCGTACCGTGCGGGATGGGAGTGGGCGAGGAACACGGTCGTGGCCCCTGTTTTGGGTGCGTGTGATGACGTCGGTGTGTTGTGGGAAGGGAAGGTGCTGTGGCGGCGGCGCGTAATGGGCGTAGGCCGAAAAGAGAAAGGAACGTGGGCAGTGTGTTGGCAAGCGTCGGTTCGACTGCGACGTTGATGGGCAGGGCAGGGCAAGGTTAATGGTGGTAGGAGTAGGCGTGTGGGCGCAAAAAATCTGCCGCTGCAGGCGGTGCCGTAACCGCCATGGCGGGAAGGAGAGAGGGCCAAAGAAAGAAAGAAAGAAGAAAAAAAAGGAGGGGGGGGGGGGGGCGAAAGTGGAGAGGCGGTGGTGTGAGAAGGGCGGGGGCGGAAGGAAGGCAGGAAGGACAAGAGGCGAGGCGACGGCTTGCTTTGTGTATCGGTCGGTCTCTGGCTATGCTTCGTTTTCTGCAGCAGGGTCGGTGCGCGGCGTGGCTCGCGGCAGTGGGAACGCCTGGTGGCTGGACGGCCAGCAATGCGGTTGGATGGGCGGCCACAGCACCGCACCTGTGCCCGAGGAGGAGACGCTGGCGGCGGGCCCTGAGGTGAGGCCGGCTCGGCTGGGGCTGTGGATGTGTAGGTGTGCGCCGCTGCTGCAACAACGAGTAAAACGCGAGAAGAAGGGATGGCGGTAGAGAGGAAAAAAAAAAAAAAGGTCGTGTTGTGTTGATGCGCAGGCAGACGCGTACAGAGGGACGAGCCCGGTCTGCAGCAGGGTGTGGCCGTGCCGAGTGCAGAGCAGCGGCGGCTCGGTTCGGTTCGGCCCGGCCCGGCGGGCCGCGCTGTTGTCGCGGACGTGAGCGCCCCCTGGCGGGTGGCCGGAGGCGGCGCGGCGTGTTGGACGTGTGGCTGGTGGCAGTGCACAATTTGCGAGTGGCTGGCGGTGTGGTGTGGCGGTTGGCGCGTCGGGCGGCGGAGAGGTATGTGTTGCGGGCGCCCTTTGCTGCGCTGCGTCGTTGCGTGTGCCGTACAGGGCGGGCGCTTGTCGACTGTGTGGGCGGTGTGGCGAATTGGCGTGAAACGGCTGCCGAGAGGTGTGTGGTAGCGAGCCGGTCGGTGGTGTCAGTGCGAAGGGGAATGTGCGTGCGTTTGGCGGTTTCGGTGTGCTTTTTGCGGCGTGAGAGTGGGAATTAGTGGGGCCGGCTGTTGTGTTGGTTCCTTGTGTCTTGTGTCGCGTAGCTTGATGGCAACGTGGAAGGACGCCGGTTTCGTTTCGAGCCTTGCGTGTGGTTGTCGACGTTGACTGGTTGGCGTGTGCCGATGCACGTGCATGTGTGGGTCGCGAGTGCGTTTTTGGCTGGCTGTGTGTGTGTGTGTGTGTGTGTTTTGGGGGGGAAGGGGGAGGCGGTGGTGAAAGTGCAGTCGTTGCCACGGGCGTCGTCGGGTGGGGCTGGGGCTGTGCGTCGTGGCGGAAAGGTGGTAGGTTGCGGGAAGCGAGCCCGTCGTTGACGGTGTCGCGTGAGTTGTGAATCGAGTGGGGCGCGGGGCGCGGGACAGGAGCAGCGTGCCGCTGCGTCGTGGTCGTCAGCAGAGGCTGTGCGTGTGCTTGTCCTTTTTGTGGGCGGTTCGTGCGAGGCGTTTTTGTTTTGTGTTGCCCTAGTTGTTAGTTTATTTTGTTTGTGTTTGTTATTTTGAGACGACGACTGGTTGGTGGCGTGCGCGCGAAGTGGCGGTGTGCGCTTCCCGTGTCGTTTGTGTTGTTTGGTTTTTTTGTTTTTGTGTGTTTTTTTTTTTTTTTTTTTGCACTGGGCCCCGGTGGGTGGGTGCGTGTGTGTCGATTGCCGGCTGGCGAGAGGTGCGCCATCGGCGGGGTGGGTCGCCGGCACAAGTAGAGGCGGCGGCGTTGTTGCTGTTGTTGTGTGGTGTTTGTTTTGTTCGGCTGTGTCGGCGAGCTGTGTTGCGGTGCGTGTGAATGGTGGTGCAAAAGTGCTGGCGTTGGGGCTGCGACTGCGACGGCGGCGAGCCGCGGGCGCGCCATTGATAGTGATGTTGTGAACAGCGGCTGTGTACGGTAGTGGTGTTGTTGTAGCACGACGTGCATCCGGGCCGGCGCGGAAAGCGCAGTTGCGGGCGGTTGCCCTTCGGTGCCAGCCATGTCGCGTGAGCGGCGGGTTGCTCTGGTGTCGACACGTGGTGCTCTGGGTTGTTGTGTGGTGCCCTTTGGCCGGTGGGGGTGGTTCGCGTGTGTCTCGTTCGCGCTCGGTGTCTGGTCGTGGTCGTGGTCGTGCTGCTCCCCCGTCTGTCGGCGGTTTCCGACGTCGTCTGTACGTTTTTGTTCGTTTGCGGCGTGCCTGCCGACGTCGTCCCGTCGCGACCTTTCAACCGAAAGTGTGGCGCCCGAAGGTGAACGAACGTAACCCTGACCTCGGCGCTTTACGCTGAGCCGAGCGAACCGAACCGAACCTAACGTGTGGTGTGGCGAGGTGAGCTCAGCCTGTGAGCCCCTAACGTCTACGTAAGGTAAGCTGTCCGGCTCACGCCTCACGTTTGAACGCTTTTGTAACCTACGTTTGACGCTTCTTAACCTAGCACTGACCCCTTAACCTAACGTGTAACCTAACCTAACCTAACCTAACCTAACCTAACCTAACCTAACCTAACCTAACCTCTGACGCCTGACGTGTTTGAATGCTTAACCTAAGTTTGACGCTTAACCTAACCCAAGTCCCCTTAACCTAACCCACGTCCACCTAACCTAACCTAACGTAGACGTGTAAACGTAATGTGTAACGCGTAACGTGTAAGGTCGGCTGTCGTGTGTGCTTGACGGCAGATTGGGTTGGTCTGTAGATTCGGATTGCGGTTTGCCTCGGTCGAGGGGTTGGGTCGGAAGCGGCGAGGGGCGGCGGCGCCTGTTGCGCAGGCGGCGTCCGTTTGCGGCGGGCAATTGTTGAGAAACGGCTGTGAATGTTGGCGGGCGAGAGGAGGAGGACGGCGCGCGATGTGGCCCGACGGCTGCGGGCCGATCGGGAAACGGCGGGAGGGCGACGGAAGGCGATGGGGCGGCGGAGGCGCGTTTGCACGGCCGTCATCGCCGCACGCCTCGGCTTGTGTGGCTGTGGCGCCGGCCGCGCTGGCCGGGCTGCCGCGGCGACGGTGTGGGAGTTTTGCCGAAGGTTTGGCCATTGTGGCGGGTCGTCGGCTGGGGCTGTGGGGGCGGCATTTGGGCGGGGGCGGCGATTCTCGGCGGGCCGACCCAGGCTGTAGCGCGCGGTAGCTGCAGTTTGGCCGTGGTTTGCGGCGCTGCCGTGGCGACTGGTTGGCGACTGTGGTGTGGCTGTGTGTAGCCCCATCCTCGGTGGTTTGAAAGGCGCGGGCGGTTGTGGCGCAGGTTTGGGGCTGCTCCGCACAGGCTGTCGGACGTTGGGCGGTAGCAAGCGCGGGAGGCGCGGCGCGGCGGCGCGCAGAGTGGCGGCCGCTCTCTCGGCCGTCCGCGCCCGCCCGCGACACTGGCTGGGCCTTGTGATTCTCTGCTCTTGTGCTTGCGTGCCTGCCGTCCCGCTCGCTCTCGCTGTGTGTTACGCGCGTCGTCGAAATGGCAGATCAGGCGGCTACGAACGAGACTGCTGCGGCACCCGCCGCCACCGGCACTACGAAGAAGGCCAAGTCTGCGTCGTCTGCGAAGAAGCCGCGCGCCAAGCCTGCGCACCCGCGCACCTCTGAGATGGTGACGGCCGCCATCAAGAGTCTGAAGGAGCGCGGCGGGTCGTCGCTGCAGGCGATCAAGAAGTACATAGCCGCGCACTACAAGCTGGACGCGGAGAAGCTGGCGCCGTTTATCAAGAAGTACCTCAAGTCGGCCGTCGTGGCGGGCGAGCTGGTGCAGACGAAGGGGAAGGGCGCGTCCGGCTCGTTCAAGCTTGCCGGCGCCGGCGGCGGGGGGGCGGCCGAGGGCGGCAAGGCTCGTGCTGGCGGTGCCAAGAAGAAGCGCGCCGCTCCGGCCAGCAAGGAGAAGAAGGGCGCCCGTGCGGCCGGCGCAAAGAAGGCTGGTGGCGTGAAGGCGGCGACCGGTCGGAAGGCGGGCGCCGCCAAGAAGGCGTCTGCGGCGTCGGCCGCTCCCGCGGGTGCGAAGAAGGCGGCTGCGGCCAAGCCGGCCAAGGCCAAGTCGCCGTCGAAGGCGAAGAAGGCCGCCAAGGTTCCGACGAAGAAGCCGAAGGCGCCGCGCCCGAAGAAGGCGACGACGCCGTCTAAGGCGAAGGCTTCGCCCAAGAAGAAGAAGTAGAGTAGAGGAGAAAGAGATGGGAAAGGAAGGGTTTGGCGCTTGACTCCGTCGTCCCCACCCCCCGTCGTCGTCTAGTGGCGCGCAAGAGACGCGCGGCCCAAAACGGCCCTTCTCAGGGCCATCAAAGCACGTCGGGGAAGGTTTTGATTGTCGTGTTGCGTTTGGTGTGGGTGTCTGTCTGGCGTTTCTGTATGCCCGTGGGGATGCTGTTTGCGTGCCGTGGTGGTTGGATTGCGGGGGTCGGTGGCGGGTGTGGGCGGCGGTAGCGGTAAGCGGTGTTGTTGTTGTTGTTGTTGTCGTGGTTGATTGTCGCCGTGTTTGTTTTGTGGCGGCGGCCGACGGTTGGTTTTCTGTCACGTTGTTTTGTTTGAATACGTTGGTTGGCTTGCCTGCGTTCGTTCTTCTCGGATGTCTGTCTTGTCGAGTCGTGTCTGGTCTTTGTTTTGTTCCTTTGTGTGTGTGTGTGTTATGTTTTGCAACGGGGGGGCACGTTGAGATGCGGAAGGAGTCGGCGGGGATTTCGGTGGCGTGTAGAGCGAGCGAGCGCGCCTGCCTGGCCGTTGGCCGTCGGAGTGGAGTGCGGGTTTTTTTTGTTTTCGAAACGAAAGCGGCGGCCGGCCAGCCACCC
The DNA here is from genome assembly GCF_021461395.2 of Schistocerca americana. Taxonomy (NCBI): domain Eukaryota; kingdom Metazoa; phylum Arthropoda; class Insecta; order Orthoptera; family Acrididae; genus Schistocerca; species Schistocerca americana. The sequence goes on from NW_025726063.1 coordinate 141,669, forward strand.
GTGCGGTGTGACGTCGGCCGTTGGGTATTGTGCGCTTTGAGCGCCGGGGAGGGATGATGTGTGATTGTTGCGCGCTGCTAGCAGGCAGGCAGAGTGAGCGGGTGTGGCGGACGGACGGGAAGTGGTGGTTTTTGTTTTTGGGTTGCGGGGCGAGAGGCAGGCGACCGACAAAGTTTGCTCGCGACGGAGAGATGTTAGTGGCCCTGAAAAGGGCCGTTTTTGTTTGTGCGGTGCGGTGCCGCGGCGCGGTTTAGGCGCGCTCGCCGCGGATGCGGCGCGCGAGCTGGATGTCCTTGGGCATGATGGTGACGCGCTTGGCGTGGATTGCGCACAGGTTGGTGTCTTCGAAGAGGCCGACGAGGTAGGCCTCGCTGGCCTCCTGCAGGGCCATGACTGCGGAGCTCTGGAAGCGCAGGTCGGTCTTGAAGTCCTGGGCGATCTCGCGCACTAGGCGCTGGAATGGCAGCTTGCGGATGAGCAGCTCTGTGCTCTTCTGGTAGCGCCTGATTTCTCGCAGGGCGACGGTGCCCGGCCTGTAGCGGTGGGGCTTCTTGACGCCTCCGGTGGCGGGCGCGCTCTTCCTCGCCGCCTTGGTGGCGAGCTGTTTGCGCGGCGCCTTTCCGCCGGTGGACTTGCGGGCCGTTTGCTTTGTGCGGGCCATGGCGGTAGCGGTAGCGGTAGCGGAGCGGCGTGCGTGGAGGTTAGGTGCGGCGCGGCGTCCGGTGCTGCCTTGACAACGGGCCCGCGCGCCTCCGTGCTGCGCTTATATGCCCTCGGTTGCGCGTGGTGGGGGGAGGGCGGGCCAGAGTCTATATAGGGGGGCGGCGGGCGCGCTGGGCGCAACACTCGAGTTAGCGATGCCGAGCGAGACGGACGCACGCGCCGAGCGCTCCGCTCCCGAGGCAGCTAATGCGCTTCCGACAGCTCCAGCGGACAGGGCCGCGTCCCTGTACGCTAACGGGGTCGAGTTGAGTACATCAGTTTCACTACCGAGTGTTTCTGATAGTACTCCTCCCCCAACGAGCGTCGACCGTGCTCACGCCTATCGCGTCACTCGCGAAAGTGAAACCGCGATTTCTATCTCTCGCGAGTGTTGTGCGTCGTTGCAGCAGCCGCTGGAGACGCCCGTGGACGCCCCCACAGCGCAGCAAGACAGCGACGAAGCACTCCAGCTTCTGGTGAGTCTCATGCCGCACGCAGCCGCTGCACCCCTCGGAGTCGATTCCGACAACGACGAAGAGGAAATGCAGACAGAGCAGACGCCGGCAGGCTCACAAGCGTCTACGTCACGTGCCTCGAGGAAGAGGCAGAAGTCCGACGACGACTCCTCAGCCCCGGACACGCGCAAGTTCCGCAAGGAATACGCGCAAAACGGCACCAAAACCGGGACAAAAACTCTCCGCCGCACGCCGAAGTCCAAAGTGGACAATGACGGCTTCGTAACTGCAACGAAGACCGCAAAAGCCACACGACAAGCCACAGCAGCACCAGTAGGCACGAGCAACAGCTTCCTAGCACTTAGTGACTCGGAAGACGAGGAGCTGACACTGCCACCGCCGCAGCAGCGTCGCGCACTGCCGCCACTTATAGTAAAGTTCGATGGCCACTTTCGTGAGCTGCAGAACGCTCTGAACTTGCTGATTGGCAAGGACAGCTACACCATCAGCGCGACAGGCGATGACCTTCACAAAGTGAAGGTGAAAACCACCGAACACTTCGTAAAGGTCAGCGAGGAATGCACCAGACGGGGCTGGAACTTCTACACCTTCAGCTCCAACAGGAAGAAGCCCCTGAAGGTTGTATTCCGCAAAATACCGCGCACCATGAAACCAGAAGAGTTGAAGGAAGATCTGGAACAAATGGGCTACTGCGTTGAAGAGGTCATAAGAATGAAACTTCATCGCACCAAGGGACGCAACCCGCTCTTCCTGGTAATTGCAAACAACACGGCGGAAAACCGGAAGCTTTTCCAACTCAAGCGGATAGGCAACTTGGAAGTGTGCGCAGAAGTGCTTCGCAACAAAGCTGCATACGCTCAGTGCTATCGCTGCCTGGAACTCGGCCACTCGACTAAGTACTGTGGAATGCCCGAGTATTGTGTTAAGTGCGGTGAGCAACACGCCACCGAGGCGTGTGCTAAAAATGGTGTACCACACCAAGACTTTACGCCTAAGTGCAAACTCTGTGGCGAGGAGCACTGCGCAAATTACAGAGGTTGCACAAAACACAAAACGTTTGCGGCTCGCGCCCGCGGAAACGAAGCGCAGCAGCGAAAAGTTTCGGCGGGAACATCGCACCCACGTGGAGCCCCAACGCACAGCCACAGCCAGACAAAGAGGAAACGCGGCCGCCGAGGCCGCGCATCCGGCCGAGCACATACCGAGGCGGTCGTCAACCTCGCCCAGCAGCGCGGGAACTCCGACGCCCGGAACAAAGAGCGGCAGCCACCCCGCAGGCGGCCGCAGAACACGCCACCAGCAACGGAGCGCGATGGCGGACAGGCTCCGCCTGCCGCCTCACAGCAGGTACAAGCGCGCCATCACGCAGCACCGGCCGCAGCCAACCAGGCCGCAGCCCCCCCTTCCCCGCCGCAGCGCGCCACGCCAGTGGCGGCCCAGCCGCAGGCAGTTCCCCCGCCTGCGCCCCTACCGCGGCAAGCAGCTCCTACCACCGCGCCTCGCCGTAACGGAGCGGACCAATCAGCGCCGCCCGTCCCGGACCGGTCCAGCATGGCCGACTTCCCCGAACCGCGATGGCGCCGGCAGCGGCCAATCACCGGACAGCAGCCTGCTGCAGCAGCCCACACCAACGGCGGCCAGCAGCCCAGCGGAAACCAGGCCACGCGCGACGGCCATTCTGTCGGGCCCCGACAAAATGGCGTACACACCGTCCGCCATGATGTCGGCCCCCGACAAGATGGCGACCGCATCGACCGTCTCCTTGACACGATGCAACTAATGATGGCTCGCGTGACCGAGCTGATGGCCGCAGTACAGCAAGTACTCGCCGTAACCTCGTCCACCGCCCGTCATGCCTGAAAACCCAAGAAGCCTCAAGGTATGCGTATTCAACGCCAATGGCTTGAAAACGCAGGACGGAGAATTCCGGCAGTTTCTGCGCGACGAGGACATAGACATCTGCCTCGTCGCGGAAACTCACCTAAAGCCTGGCGTACGAGTCGGCGTCGCTAATTACGTCTGCCACCGCTACGACAGGCCGACGGCAGGAGGTGGGACGGCCGTTTACGTCCGGCGTTCCATCAGACACCATCGGGTTCACGTGCCAGAACTGACGTCGACTGAAGCAGCCGCAGTCGCAGTCGACACTGTGCACGGCAGAATAACCTTCTGCGCTGTCTACAGGCCGCCGCGCGGACAACTGGACGTCGCGGACGCCAACAAACTCCTGTCCCTCCAAGGAAACCTCATACTTGGGGGAGACTGGAACGCGAAGCACGCGGCATGGAATAGCCGCCTTACGAACACCAGCGGCAGACGGCTACAACGCGTAATAGAGCGCCACGACGCGATCTCAGTAGGACCGCACGACGCCACCATCTATCCAACACGCGGACGGGAGGACGTGTTGGACTTCATCATAATGAAAGGCATACGGCAGCACGTGGCGGCCAGTACCCGAACGGCACTCGCGTCCGATCACTTGCCAGTCATCTTCGTGCTCGACGCCGACGTCACTCCGTTGCAACGCAGAGGACTCGACCTAAGAGGCATAAATTGGGAAGAGTACCGAGCAAATGTCACGGAAGCCCTGACGACACTCCCCGACGTCGACGCCGATGGCGCCGACGCCGCACTTCAGCACCTGTCGCAAGCCATCACAGATGCAGCCACAGCCGCAACTCCCGCGAGGCGTCCAGCGGAGGAAGTTCACCTCCCTCACCAGCTCCCGCAACGCATCCGTGACGCCATAGCTGCCAAAAACAGGCTGCAGCGGGAATGGCAGCTCACGCGTAACCCGCGTACCAAGCGGGAACTAAATCGTATGCGCCGTCACATCAGGGCGGACGTGGATGCGCATCGAAACGCTGAGTGGGCTGCGAAAATAGGGCAACTTGACATCGAGGACGGGTCGGCGTGGAAGTCCATGAAAAGCTTCCTACGCCGCACGCAGCCCATACCGCCTCTGCTGGTGGGTAACAGGTTTGTTAGCGAACCAGACGCCAAGGCTAATGCACTGGCTGATGCCTTCGCTGCAAACTTTACCCCCATGGAGGACCCTATCGACGAAGAACACGTCCGCCTCGTAGCAGACCGTCTTCCAGTCTTCTTACGTGAGCGCGCAGAGGACGACGAGATTCAGCCTGTCTCGTCGGACGAAGTGCAACTACAGCTTCGCCACCTTCAGCGCAAGAAAGCAGGCGGAGCAGACAACATCACCAACCTGATGCTGAAGCAGCTTCCCGACGCCGCAGCACAACATCTTGCGGCCATTTTTAACGGGATTCTGCGCTCCAGCGAGTATCCAGCCTGTTGGAAGCATGCTGAGGTAGTCGCCTTGCCGAAGCCGGGGAAGGACGCGCGCATTGCGAAGAACTACCGGCCCATCAGTCTACTACCAGCAACTTCCAAGGTCTTCGAAAGGTTGTACCTGGTCCGCCTGCTGGCGCATGTAAACGCCGAAGGACTTCTCCCCGACGAGCAGTTCGGGTTCCGTCGGGAACACGCGACGACGCACCAGCTGCTCCGCCTGACGGAGGAAGCGTTTGGAGCCGTTGACCGACGTAAGTATTTCGGCGCTCTCTTGCTGGACGTGTCTCGTGCCTTTGACTCCGTGTGGCATGACGGCCTCCTGTACAAGCTTCTTGTGCAGGGGGTACCTGTGTCGCACGTGAGGCTCCTGCAGAGCTATCTGCAGGAAAGGACGTTTCACGTCCGTGCTTCCAGTGGAATTTCCACGGAGCGCCGTATACTTGCGGGTGTACCTCAAGGCTCGGTCATCGGTCCGACGCTGTACTCCCTCTATACCGCCGACCTGCCACGCACGAACCGCGTCCAGACGGCACTCTATGCTGACGACACGGCGATCTACAGCAGCAGCTGGAGCGTCGACGTCTTGCAGCGGCGTCTACAGGCAGCCACCGACGAGCTCTCGGAGTGGGCAAGAAAGTGGCGCCTCGCCTACAACGGAGACAAGAGCCAGGCGATAATCATCACAAATCGCCCCCTCCGTCAAGACGCGCCGACAGTCTCGGTGTGTGGTGTGCCAGTACCTTGGAGCCACACCGCCAAGTACTTAGGCGTTACTTTAGAACGGCGTCTCACATGGCAGCAACATATAGAAGCAACCAGAGGAAAGGCACTGGGTAGATTGAGGCTGCTCTACCCAGTGCTCAACCCCACGACAACGCTGCCAGAAGACGTCGGTCTTACGCTGTACAAGGCCGCCATTCGACCGCTGCTGGAGTACGCCGCAGTCGTGTGGGGCAACACGGCTGAAACCAACCTCAAACGCCTGCAAAGAATACAAAACAGGGCGTTGCGTCTTGCACTGCATCTACCCAAGGACTTCCCAACAGAGGAGCTCCACCACGTCGCTGGAATCAAGCCGCTGCGGCAACGATTCAGAGATACAGCGACGACCTTCTATGAAAAGGCCGAGAGGTCAGCCAACCAACTGGTCAGAGGACTCGGCCACCGGCCACACTGGCGAGCGTCCCTTCGCTGGCCAGACTTGCTGCGGCAGTAATCACGCAGCATACCCTAACACAAAGTCCGCAGTGCAGGACAGCATAGAAAAACATAAGCCTACCCCATAAAGAAGACACTGCTTATTGTAGGAAAAATAGCGATAGGCTATTATAACCTACAACTACATCACGTGGAACAAACACGCATGTTCCACACATTTGCACACACGGCTGGGCGCAGACCGTAGCCGACTCGCCAGCCGCTGCAGCTGCTGTTTGTGCACGTTTTGCTTTGCCCGAGGAAGGAAGGATGACAGGCCGCGGCAAGGGAGGAAAGGGGCTCGGCAAGGGTGGCGCCAAGCGGCACCGCAAGGTGTTGCGCGACAACATCCAGGGCATCACGAAGCCCGCCATCCGCCGCCTGGCTCGCAGGGGCGGCGTGAAGCGCATCTCTGGTCTGATCTACGAGGAGACCCGCGGGGTGCTGAAGGTGTTCCTGGAGAACGTGATCCGCGACGCGGTGACGTACACTGAGCACGCCAAGCGCAAGACTGTGACGGCCATGGACGTGGTGTACGCCCTGAAGAGGCAGGGGCGCACCCTGTACGGTTTCGGCGGTTAGGCTGCGTCGCAGCGGGCGCTGGCCTTCCCGCGGCCGTGCTTGTGGGTGGGAGAGACTAGAAAACGGCCCTTTTCAGGGCCACCACACTGTTCGGAAGTTGAAAAGTGCGAAAGAGTCTGTGTTGTTGCTGCGTGTGTGCGCGCTGTGTTGTTTGTTTGTTTGTTTCTTTCTTTCCGTTTGAGCGACGTGATGTGACTGGGAGGGGAGAAGGAAAGGAAACGTGTCATGTGGCTGGCTGTGTGTGGAGCTGCTTCGTTTGTGTGTTTGTTATTGTGTGTCTTTGTATCGATCGCGACGGAGATGGCGGGCGGGCTGTGTGTTGTTGTGCGAGAGGCGGTGATTATTTGCTTGCGTGGTTTGTCTCTGTGTGTTTGTTTGCGGCGGCGTTGGGGTTTCCGAGGCAAGGCGTGTGGGCATAGGCGGCCGGATCAGCTGTTTCGTTCGTGTCGACGGCCGTTGCGCGCGGGAGTGGAGGGCGGTGTGTCGACACGCCTCCCTTTAACAATGGTCATTATTGCTGCCGTTGTCGGTTTGGAAGGCGACTGCGACGGTGCAAAATGTGTGCGTGTGTGTGTGTGTTGGGCCACACGGGCTGTGTGGACGACAAGATGGCGGACGTGCGCCGGCGGCGGCTGTGCTGTGACAGTGCAAAGTTAAAACAAAACAAGGTGCGGCGAGGACGACTGAAATTTTGCTTTGGACGTAGGTTTGTGTGGTGGCCCTGAAAAGGGCCGATTGTTGTGGGCCGAGCCGGCAAAGCGCGTTGCGTGCAGGGGAGCACGCGGCGCTGCGATTGCCTGGCCTCCTTTAGGCCTTCTTCTCGGTCTTCTTTGGCAGCAGGACGGCCTGGATGTTGGGCAGGACACCACCCTGTGCGATGGTGACGCCCGACAGGAGCTTGTTGAGCTCCTCGTCGTTGCGGATGGCAAGCTGCAGGTGGCGCGGGATGATGCGCGTCTTCTTGTTGTCGCGGGCCGCGTTTCCGGCCAGCTCGAGCACCTCAGCCGCGAGGTACTCCATGACGGCGGCGAGGTAGACGGGCGCCCCGGCGCCGACGCGCTCTGCGTAGTTTCCCTTGCGCAGGAGGCGGTGGATTCTGCCGACCGGGAACTGGAGCCCAGCCCTGCTTGAGCGGGACTTTGACTTGCCCTTGACTTTGCCTCCCTTTCCGCGTCCGGACATGGCGATGGGCTAGCGACGGTGCACACGAAACGGAAACGAAAACGACCGGTGCGAGCGGCAGCGAGTCGAGCAGCGGAGTGCGTGCCGGCGCAGCCGGGGTGGGGGTGCTTTATGGGCTCGGGTGCGGCGGCCGGTTGCGCGCGCGCCCCATTGGTCGGCGGCCGCAACAGGGCGAGCTGGTAAAGGTGCGGCGGCGGCTGGCGGCGGGTGCTCAGAAATCTCAACCACAATGGACAACAACTCCCATGGAGAAAAGTTATAAAATACCTGGGACTGAACATAGACAAAAATCTCACGTTCAAACAGCATATAACAGAGGCCAAAAACAAAGGTTCCGCCCGGCTCTACCAACTGTATCCCCTTCTTAAGGGCAGGGGCTTATCAACAGAGGCGAAGCTCCGAATATGGAAAACAATGATTTTGCCAGTTATTCTTTATGGATCGGAGGTGTGGAGCATGGCGGCAAACACACACCTGGCCTCACTAGAAGTGATACAAAATAAGACGTTTAGAATAATCACAGATGCCCCCTGGTTCTCCAGTAACGAGGAAATTAGAGGTATGCTAGGTCAACCAGCATTTAACCATCTCATAAAAATCAAGTCAACGAAATTCTATGAAACATCTCATTCTTCACCTTTCCCCCTCATTAGATCCCTGGGACCAGATATTCTCCCTACACACAGAACTCCCATCACTACCATTCACCGTCAGTTCAGATGACGAGCTACACTGACTTTCATCCACTCATATCATAACCATCATTAATCAAACACAGTTCATATACCCGGGGAACACCCCCAAACAGTTACAGACAAAAAGCCAATCTTAACCAAAAGGTACCATCTCGAAAGTCAGGGCATCATTAGGATGCCGGTACTTCAATTAACAAAGGGGGAGAAAACCCCAAACATATCAGGTCGGCGGGTGCCACTGTGTGGGGAGACGCTGACTAGAGCGGAGCGCTTGCTACTGGTGTTGCTGCTGCCGTACGTTGGTTGGAGATGCCGCCCAAGACTAGCGGGAAGGCCGCCAAGAAGGCTGGCAAGGCGCAGAAGAACATTTCGAAGGGCGACAAGAAGAAGAAGCGCAAGAGGAAGGAGAGCTATGCCATCTACATCTACAAGGTGCTGAAGCAGGTGCACCCTGACACGGGCATCTCGTCGAAGGCGATGAGCATCATGAACAGCTTCGTGAACGACATTTTCGAGCGCATTGCGGCCGAGGCTTCTCGCCTGGCGCACTACAACAAGCGCTCGACCATCACGTCCCGCGAGATCCAGACCGCTGTGCGGCTGTTGCTGCCTGGCGAGCTGGCCAAGCACGCCGTGAGCGAGGGCACGAAGGCGGTGACCAAGTACACGAGCTCCAAGTAAGGAGGTGGCTCTGGAATGGAAGGAAGGATGGAGAAGGCTCCTCCGTTGCGAGAGCGGCGAAACGGCCCTTTTCAGGGCCACCAACTTGCCTTTTGCGGGAAGGGCGGAATTGTTGTTGTTGTTGTTGTTTGTGTGGACGGCTGTGATGTATGTGTGCATTTTGATTGTGGGTGGGGGGGCGCGTCAAAGCGTGTTGCGCGGGGTACGGCCACGAGGTTGGTCGCCGTGGCGTGGAATGGTGGCACGCCTCGTTGGCGTGGTTTTTGACCCATTGGTGTTGTTGGGGTGTGTGTGTGTTTGTGTGTTACCCGTCTGCGAGGGGGGACAGTGCGATCGGCGACTTTTGTGTCACCGTAACGACGGCCGTTTGCGGGTTTGTTTTTTTGCACATCATACATGGCGAGGGTGAAATGTGAAATGTTTTTGTTTGGTTTGTTTTTGCCGCCCACTATTCCCTTTGCTGTACGCCGAGTTTGACAATGGTGCGACGTAACTGCAGCGTGGAGGTGTGTGAGTGACGTTGAAATGAACGTGCCATTAAGACGCATTGTTGTTGTATTGTACTGTACGTGTACGGCGACACGCACGATGATGTACCATTCGACTCTGATGTTTGATAGCCGTGTCTGACTGATTGCGTACGACGCACGCACACCGATGTCGTCATTCAAGATGCACGCTAGACGGCGGCGGCGGCGGCGGCGCCGGTCGTTTGTTTGGCGAATGTCTGTACACGTGTTTGTCTGTGTCCATCCGGTATGTATTTGTTTGTTTGTTTGAAAGTGTTTTGTGTGTCGGTGACGTGGTCCGATCCGTCGCCCCCTGAGTAACTGTCGATCGGCGCGATAGACCGGCGTCACGCAACTGAACCGAAGTCTTGGGCACACCCGTCATACTGTTGTACACCGTCGCGCTGAGAACGGTAACGAAAGGTTGACTCTGATCGGTCGAATGTCTGGGCAGAACGTGAGGAATGAGGCAAGAGTGCAAGGAGGGGGGGGCAAAAGAGAGAGGAAGGGAAAAAGGGGAGAAACGCATTCGTAGAGCAACGGAACGTTCCCGTGTCGGAGGCGTATTGGAGCCGCACTGAAATGCGTTTAACGGCGGCGCGGCTGCAAGTGTCTGCCGTGGTGAACGTTACCTTTGACGGCTGCATTGGGCTTTGCCTTTGCTTTCGCTTTCGCTTTCGCTTTCCCGGATGTACGTAACGTTTGTTGATATGGTTCTGAGGAAGAGTGTATGACAGTGCCGTGCCGTCCATGTTCGTGTGCCCTCCCATTGTGTGTATGCTATTGTCTGTGTACTTGAATGATGTATGTAGGTGTTAGTGGACATGTTTTACCAGTGGGGGGAAATGGATCGTCGATAGTTGCCGTCACTCTGTCACGGTCGAGATGACGCACCCTCCGTACAGAAAGGTGTCGAGAAAGTGAGTGTGTGTGTGTGTGTGTGTGTGTGTGTGTGCGTGCGTGCGTCCGTGAATTGGCAGTGTTTGGAGGTGGGCGTGCCCTGCATGTGGCCCGGAAAAGGCTGTTCGTTAGGCGGTAGTGTTGTGTGGACAGGGGAGGGGCATGCGTAACGCTGCTGGCATGGCATTTCGGGAGATGGGAGGGGGCAAACGAGGAAACGAGGAGCGGCGGCCAAAGACGGGACGGGGAGGGGCGCGGTGTGGGTGGCTTGCGCCTGTGCTCGGCGTTGTGGTTTGTGCAAAAGAGGAGGAGAAAAACAATGTGAGTTGCCAGGGAGGGGAGCGGTGTTGTGTTGTGGTTGTCGTGGTGTAGCCGCAGACGCGGCTGTCAGTGAACGTGGCGAGACGGACGGATGCGCGGAGGGGCGGGGGCGGGGGCGGCGCATTTCGCCGGTGCCGTGCCGTGCCGTGCCGTGCCTGAAAGCCGCGTGGTCGCTGTGTTGTTGGTGGCGTGGGGGCGAGGAGAGTACCGTACGGGTGTGCTTGTGCGCCGGAAATGGCACACTGCGCCCGCCCGTCTTGGAGGCTGATGGCTGTGGTGTGGAAATGGGGCGCGGTGATGTTGAAGCACAGAAAAGAAACCAAGAAAACGGAAGGCGTGATGCGGCGGTGGTGGTGAGAGCGGGAAAAACAAAACAAAAGAAAAAAAACAACAAAAAAAAAGAAGGAAAAACAACAAGAAACAAAAAAGAAAACAAAAAGTCTATCAATATTAAAATGTAAATGGAAATGGAAATGGACCCAGGTATAACCTCCCTGCACAAATAGCAGAGAGTCCGATGATAATAAAAATGTGCCAGAATGTTAACGTCCCTACAAAACAAACCCAACGATAATATTAATGAAAGAGTGAACCGTATGTAACATTGCAACAGACATAATGAAACCTGATAAATTGTATAAGGGCAGCAGCCGTTGACCTTTGGCCCTGTATTCAGAATAAAAAGAGCCAAAGATCGTTACCCCAATGAAAAAGACACTGAAACACGTATGTAACATAGTAGCGATGGCGAGACATTGTAGCATCTGTGACCAGAGAGTTTGCGCTGGACTGCGCGAGTGTTGCGAGCGGTTCTCAGTCAGTCAGTCAGTCTGTGTAGTTGAGGGCTGTACTCTGTCAGTAGTCGTCGCGTGCAGTACGCTAATAGTCGTCATGCAGAGCGGTCGGTCAGTAGTAGCAGCCGAGTGCGGTTGTGTGATGTAGGCGGTCGGCAACACTGGTCAAGATGGTGAATAAGGTATACTGTTAATTAATATAATCATTAGATAATGAGAAATTGTATTTATTGTAATTATGCTCCAACAAGTTCCCCAATAATAATTTTTATTTCAAAAGCATTTTTCAAACATTTAATCTTTTATTGAACTAAAGAGTTCGTTCCACTTCTTTGAAGAAAAATGTCACTAAAATCACAAAAAAAGAGAATATTATTATTTGCAATGCAGTTCCTCCAAGCGCTGCGCAACAACCAGAGCAGAAATGTGACATCCATTTATTCGGAGGTAAGACTTTAATTCCGATTGTTTTGCACAGGGCCAAAGACCGATATTTCGGTTTAATTGAAGTTTCTTGTCACTGAACGGACTTTTTTAAATGTTGTGTGAAGACTTTATATTTGAGTCAGATTGCGAATTGCACATTGTTGTTGCCATTTTCAATACCTCTCATTGTGGGCGAGGTTACAATTAGCGCAATGTCCATTAGCATCCGTAAATAACATTGTCCATTATTTTAAATATTGCTGGGAGGTTACAACACACACACAAAACAAAAAACAAAAAGAAACAAAAAATTGCATTTATATCCGCTCCTCGATTGTAGATACCCCTTACACAGCTGTGTGCAATGAATGAGTGCTGGCTGGTAATTAATTGCACTCCTTGGAGGGAAATGCCATAGGAAGTAGTCTTTAAAAAGTGAATGTTTTTCGTTAAGAGACAAAAGTTACTTTAGAAAAAAAGTAATAGTGGGGCTTGTGTTGTTGAACAAAATAAGTACAATGAACATACGTTATCAGATTTGCGCAATGCAGCGTCACACCACCTCTTGATTATAACACAATATACTATACATCGTCCCGAACCGTGACCAGAGTCGCGAGACGAGCAGAGCACGCCGCCGACGCCCGCTCAGTACAACCGTCCACCCGCTACTACTGTCGACCGACTACTACCTCTCCCGACTCGCGCTACAATATATATAACAACTGTTCCTGGCGACCCGGTGCGTGCCACTACTGTCGTCTGGCGCGGTCCAAGCGCCGACTAGCAGCGATAAAGAACTCTCTGGTCAGACAGAGATGCTGTCATGCCTCGCCATCGCTCTGGTAATGAATACATACGTGTTGCAGCGTGCGTACCACCGGAACACGCAGTGGCGGAGCCAAAGACTGTGTTGTCGAGGTCGAGTGCGAGTGGGAAGAGAGGCAGCGTCGGCACGGAGATGCAAGCGAGCGCGAGACGCACGGGGGCTGCGGCGTGGCGCGTTTGCGGTCGGCGCCTTTGGTGGCAACGGCCGGGACAAGCAGCGGTGTATGGTGTGGTGCGGGGCGGACAGGGGCGGCGGTGGACGGGGAGGAGGCGGCGCGACGACGGCATGGGGGCGAAAACGGGACGGGGGACGGCGGATGTTGAGAGGCGTCACGCGCGGACAGGACACAGACACAGAGACACACAGAGTGGAAAGGGAGGGTGCGCGGTAGTAGTTGGGAATGTGCGTACCGTGCGGGATGGGAGTGGGCGAGGAACACGGTCGTGGCCCCTGTTTTGGGTGCGTGTGATGACGTCGGTGTGTTGTGGGAAGGGAAGGTGCTGTGGCGGCGGCGCGTAATGGGCGTAGGCCGAAAAGAGAAAGGAACGTGGGCAGTGTGTTGGCAAGCGTCGGTTCGACTGCGACGTTGATGGGCAGGGCAGGGCAAGGTTAATGGTGGTAGGAGTAGGCGTGTGGGCGCAAAAAATCTGCCGCTGCAGGCGGTGCCGTAACCGCCATGGCGGGAAGGAGAGAGGGCCAAAGAAAGAAAGAAAGAAGAAAAAAAAGGAGGGGGGGGGGGGCGAAAGTGGAGAGGCGGTGGTGTGAGAAGGGCGGGGGCGGAAGGAAGGCAGGAAGGACAAGAGGCGAGGCGACGGCTTGCTTTGTGTATCGGTCGGTCTCTGGCTATGCTTCGTTTTCTGCAGCAGGGTCGGTGCGCGGCGTGGCTCGCGGCAGTGGGAACGCCTGGTGGCTGGACGGCCAGCAATGCGGTTGGATGGGCGGCCACAGCACCGCACCTGTGCCCGAGGAGGAGACGCTGGCGGCGGGCCCTGAGGTGAGGCCGGCTCGGCTGGGGCTGTGGATGTGTAGGTGTGCGCCGCTGCTGCAACAACGAGTAAAACGCGAGAAGAAGGGATGGCGGTAGAGAGGAAAAAAAAAAAAAAGGTCGTGTTGTGTTGATGCGCAGGCAGACGCGTACAGAGGGACGAGCCCGGTCTGCAGCAGGGTGTGGCCGTGCCGAGTGCAGAGCAGCGGCGGCTCGGTTCGGTTCGGCCCGGCCCGGCGGGCCGCGCTGTTGTCGCGGACGTGAGCGCCCCCTGGCGGGTGGCCGGAGGCGGCGCGGCGTGTTGGACGTGTGGCTGGTGGCAGTGCACAATTTGCGAGTGGCTGGCGGTGTGGTGTGGCGGTTGGCGCGTCGGGCGGCGGAGAGGTATGTGTTGCGGGCGCCCTTTGCTGCGCTGCGTCGTTGCGTGTGCCGTACAGGGCGGGCGCTTGTCGACTGTGTGGGCGGTGTGGCGAATTGGCGTGAAACGGCTGCCGAGAGGTGTGTGGTAGCGAGCCGGTCGGTGGTGTCAGTGCGAAGGGGAATGTGCGTGCGTTTGGCGGTTTCGGTGTGCTTTTTGCGGCGTGAGAGTGGGAATTAGTGGGGCCGGCTGTTGTGTTGGTTCCTTGTGTCTTGTGTCGCGTAGCTTGATGGCAACGTGGAAGGACGCCGGTTTCGTTTCGAGCCTTGCGTGTGGTTGTCGACGTTGACTGGTTGGCGTGTGCCGATGCACGTGCATGTGTGGGTCGCGAGTGCGTTTTTGGCTGGCTGTGTGTGTGTGTGTGTGTGTGTGTTTTGGGGGGGAAGGGGGAGGCGGTGGTGAAAGTGCAGTCGTTGCCACGGGCGTCGTCGGGTGGGGCTGGGGCTGTGCGTCGTGGCGGAAAGGTGGTAGGTTGCGGGAAGCGAGCCCGTCGTTGACGGTGTCGCGTGAGTTGTGAATCGAGTGGGGCGCGGGGCGCGGGACAGGAGCAGCGTGCCGCTGCGTCGTGGTCGTCAGCAGAGGCTGTGCGTGTGCTTGTCCTTTTTGTGGGCGGTTCGTGCGAGGCGTTTTTGTTTTGTGTTGCCCTAGTTGTTAGTTTATTTTGTTTGTGTTTGTTATTTTGAGACGACGACTGGTTGGTGGCGTGCGCGCGAAGTGGCGGTGTGCGCTTCCCGTGTCGTTTGTGTTGTTTGGTTTTTTTGTTTTTGTGTGTTTTTTTTTTTTTTTTTTTTGCACTGGGCCCCGGTGGGTGGGTGCGTGTGTGTCGATTGCCGGCTGGCGAGAGGTGCGCCATCGGCGGGGTGGGTCGCCGGCACAAGTAGAGGCGGCGGCGTTGTTGCTGTTGTTGTGTGGTGTTTGTTTTGTTCGGCTGTGTCGGCGAGCTGTGTTGCGGTGCGTGTGAATGGTGGTGCAAAAGTGCTGGCGTTGGGGCTGCGACTGCGACGGCGGCGAGCCGCGGGCGCGCCATTGATAGTGATGTTGTGAACAGCGGCTGTGTACGGTAGTGGTGTTGTTGTAGCACGACGTGCATCCGGGCCGGCGCGGAAAGCGCAGTTGCGGGCGGTTGCCCTTCGGTGCCAGCCATGTCGCGTGAGCGGCGGGTTGCTCTGGTGTCGACACGTGGTGCTCTGGGTTGTTGTGTGGTGCCCTTTGGCCGGTGGGGGTGGTTCGCGTGTGTCTCGTTCGCGCTCGGTGTCTGGTCGTGGTCGTGGTCGTGCTGCTCCCCCGTCTGTCGGCGGTTTCCGACGTCGTCTGTACGTTTTTGTTCGTTTGCGGCGTGCCTGCCGACGTCGTCCCGTCGCGACCTTTCAACCGAAAGTGTGGCGCCCGAAGGTGAACGAACGTAACCCTGACCTCGGCGCTTTACGCTGAGCCGAGCGAACCGAACCGAACCTAACGTGTGGTGTGGCGAGGTGAGCTCAGCCTGTGAGCCCCTAACGTCTACGTAAGGTAAGCTGTCCGGCTCACGCCTCACGTTTGAACGCTTTTGTAACCTACGTTTGACGCTTCTTAACCTAGCACTGACCCCTTAACCTAACGTGTAACCTAACCTAACCTAACCTAACCTAACCTAACCTAACCTAACCTAACCTAACCTCTGACGCCTGACGTGTTTGAATGCTTAACCTAAGTTTGACGCTTAACCTAACCCAAGTCCCCTTAACCTAACCCACGTCCACCTAACCTAACCTAACGTAGACGTGTAAACGTAATGTGTAACGCGTAACGTGTAAGGTCGGCTGTCGTGTGTGCTTGACGGCAGATTGGGTTGGTCTGTAGATTCGGATTGCGGTTTGCCTCGGTCGAGGGGTTGGGTCGGAAGCGGCGAGGGGCGGCGGCGCCTGTTGCGCAGGCGGCGTCCGTTTGCGGCGGGCAATTGTTGAGAAACGGCTGTGAATGTTGGCGGGCGAGAGGAGGAGGACGGCGCGCGATGTGGCCCGACGGCTGCGGGCCGATCGGGAAACGGCGGGAGGGCGACGGAAGGCGATGGGGCGGCGGAGGCGCGTTTGCACGGCCGTCATCGCCGCACGCCTCGGCTTGTGTGGCTGTGGCGCCGGCCGCGCTGGCCGGGCTGCCGCGGCGACGGTGTGGGAGTTTTGCCGAAGGTTTGGCCATTGTGGCGGGTCGTCGGCTGGGGCTGTGGGGGCGGCATTTGGGCGGGGGCGGCGATTCTCGGCGGGCCGACCCAGGCTGTAGCGCGCGGTAGCTGCAGTTTGGCCGTGGTTTGCGGCGCTGCCGTGGCGACTGGTTGGCGACTGTGGTGTGGCTGTGTGTAGCCCCATCCTCGGTGGTTTGAAAGGCGCGGGCGGTTGTGGCGCAGGTTTGGGGCTGCTCCGCACAGGCTGTCGGACGTTGGGCGGTAGCAAGCGCGGGAGGCGCGGCGCGGCGGCGCGCAGAGTGGCGGCCGCTCTCTCGGCCGTCCGCGCCCGCCCGCGACACTGGCTGGGCCTTGTGATTCTCTGCTCTTGTGCTTGCGTGCCTGCCGTCCCGCTCGCTCTCGCTGTGTGTTACGCGCGTCGTCGAAATGGCAGATCAGGCGGCTACGAACGAGACTGCTGCGGCACCCGCCGCCACCGGCACTACGAAGAAGGCCAAGTCTGCGTCGTCTGCGAAGAAGCCGCGCGCCAAGCCTGCGCACCCGCGCACCTCTGAGATGGTGACGGCCGCCATCAAGAGTCTGAAGGAGCGCGGCGGGTCGTCGCTGCAGGCGATCAAGAAGTACATAGCCGCGCACTACAAGCTGGACGCGGAGAAGCTGGCGCCGTTTATCAAGAAGTACCTCAAGTCGGCCGTCGTGGCGGGCGAGCTGGTGCAGACGAAGGGGAAGGGCGCGTCCGGCTCGTTCAAGCTTGCCGGCGCCGGCGGCGGGGGGGCGGCCGAGGGCGGCAAGGCTCGTGCTGGCGGTGCCAAGAAGAAGCGCGCCGCTCCGGCCAGCAAGGAGAAGAAGGGCGCCCGTGCGGCCGGCGCAAAGAAGGCTGGTGGCGTGAAGGCGGCGACCGGTCGGAAGGCGGGCGCCGCCAAGAAGGCGTCTGCGGCGTCGGCCGCTCCCGCGGGTGCGAAGAAGGCGGCTGCGGCCAAGCCGGCCAAGGCCAAGTCGCCGTCGAAGGCGAAGAAGGCCGCCAAGGTTCCGACGAAGAAGCCGAAGGCGCCGCGCCCGAAGAAGGCGACGACGCCGTCTAAGGCGAAGGCTTCGCCCAAGAAGAAGAAGTAGAGTAGAGGAGAAAGAGATGGGAAAGGAAGGGTTTGGCGCTTGACTCCGTCGTCCCCACCCCCCGTCGTCGTCTAGTGGCGCGCAAGAGACGCGCGGCCCAAAACGGCCCTTCTCAGGGCCATCAAAGCACGTCGGGGAAGGTTTTGATTGTCGTGTTGCGTTTGGTGTGGGTGTCTGTCTGGCGTTTCTGTATGCCCGTGGGGATGCTGTTTGCGTGCCGTGGTGGTTGGATTGCGGGGGTCGGTGGCGGGTGTGGGCGGCGGTAGCGGTAAGCGGTGTTGTTGTTGTTGTTGTTGTCGTGGTTGATTGTCGCCGTGTTTGTTTTGTGGCGGCGGCCGACGGTTGGTTTTCTGTCACGTTGTTTTGTTTGAATACGTTGGTTGGCTTGCCTGCGTTCGTTCTTCTCGGATGTCTGTCTTGTCGAGTCGTGTCTGGTCTTTGTTTTGTTCCTTTGTGTGTGTGTGTGTTATGTTTTGCAACGGGGGGGCACGTTGAGATGCGGAAGGAGTCGGCGGGGATTTCGGTGGCGTGTAGAGCGAGCGAGCGCGCCTGCCTGGCCGTTGGCCGTCGGAGTGGAGTGCGGGTTTTTTTTGTTTTCGAAACGAAAGCGGCGGCCGGCCAGCCACCCGTGCGGTGTGACGTCGGCCGTTGGGTATTGTGCGCTTTGAGCGCCGGGGAGGGATGATGTGTGATTGTTGCGCGCTGCTAGCAGGCAGGCAGAGTGAGCGGGTGTGGCGGACGGACGGGAAGTGGTGGTTTTTGTTTTTGGGTTGCGGGGCGAGAGGCAGGCGACCGACAAAGTTTGCTCGCGACGGAGAGATGTTAGTGGCCCTGAAAAGGGCCGTTTTTGTTTGTGCGGTGCGGTGCCGCGGCGCGGTTTAGGCGCGCTCGCCGCGGATGCGGCGCGCGAGCTGGATGTCCTTGGGCATGATGGTGACGCGCTTGGCGTGGATTGCGCACAGGTTGGTGTCTTCGAAGAGGCCGACGAGGTAGGCCTCGCTGGCCTCCTGCAGGGCCATGACTGCGGAGCTCTGGAAGCGCAGGTCGGTCTTGAAGTCCTGGGCGATCTCGCGCACTAGGCGCTGGAATGGCAGCTTGCGGATGAGCAGCTCTGTGCTCTTCTGGTAGCGCCTGATTTCTCGCAGGGCGACGGTGCCCGGCCTGTAGCGGTGGGGCTTCTTGACGCCTCCGGTGGCGGGCGCGCTCTTCCTCGCCGCCTTGGTGGCGAGCTGTTTGCGCGGCGCCTTTCCGCCGGTGGACTTGCGGGCCGTTTGCTTTGTGCGGGCCATGGCGGTAGCGGTAGCGGTAGCGGAGCGGCGTGCGTGGAGGTTAGGTGCGGCGCGGCGTCCGGTGCTGCCTTGACAACGGGCCCGCGCGCCTCCGTGCTGCGCTTATATGCCCTCGGTTGCGCGTGGTGGGGGGAGGGCGGGCCAGAGTCTATATAGGGGGGCGGCGGGCGCGCTGGGCGCAGACCGTAGCCGACTCGCCAGCCGCTGCAGCTGCTGTTTGTGCACGTTTTGCTTTGCCCGAGGAAGGAAGGATGACAGGCCGCGGCAAGGGAGGAAAGGGGCTCGGCAAGGGTGGCGCCAAGCGGCACCGCAAGGTGTTGCGCGACAACATCCAGGGCATCACGAAGCCCGCCATCCGCCGCCTGGCTCGCAGGGGCGGCGTGAAGCGCATCTCTGGTCTGATCTACGAGGAGACCCGCGGGGTGCTGAAGGTGTTCCTGGAGAACGTGATCCGCGACGCGGTGACGTACACTGAGCACGCCAAGCGCAAGACTGTGACGGCCATGGACGTGGTGTACGCCCTGAAGAGGCAGGGGCGCACCCTGTACGGTTTCGGCGGTTAGGCTGCGTCGCAGCGGGCGCTGGCCTTCCCGCGGCCGTGCTTGTGGGTGGGAGAGACTAGAAAACGGCCCTTTTCAGGGCCACCACACTGTTCGGAAGTTGAAAAGTGCGAAAGAGTCTGTGTTGTTGCTGCGTGTGTGCGCGCTGTGTTGTTTGTTTGTTTGTTTCTTTCTTCCGTTTGAGCGACGTGATGTGACTGGGAGGGGAGAAGGAAAGGAAACGTGTCATGTGGCTGGCTGTGTGTGGAGCTGCTTCGTTTGTGTGTTTGTTATTGTGTGTCTTTGTATCGATCGCGACGGAGATGGCGGGCGGGCTGTGTGTTGTTGTGCGAGAGGCGGTGATTATTTGCTTGCGTGGTTTGTCTCTGTGTGTTTGTTTGCGGCGGCGTTGGGGTTTCCGAGGCAAGGCGTGTGGGCATAGGCGGCCGGATCAGCTGTTTCGTTCGTGTCGACGGCCGTTGCGCGCGGGAGTGGAGGGCGGTGTGTCGACACGCCTCCCTTTAACAATGGTCATTATTGCTGCCGTTGTCGGTTTGGAAGGCGACTGCGACGGTGCAAAATGTGTGCGTGTGTGTGTGTGTTGGGCCACACGGGCTGTGTGGACGACAAGATGGCGGACGTGCGCCGGCGGCGGCTGTGCTGTGACAGTGCAAAGTTAAAACAAAACAAGGTGCGGCGAGGACGACTGAAATTTTGCTTTGGACGTAGGTTTGTGTGGTGGCCCTGAAAAGGGCCGATTGTTGTGGGCCGAGCCGGCAAAGCGCGTTGCGTGCAGGGGAGCACGCGGCGCTGCGATTGCCTGGCCTCCTTTAGGCCTTCTTCTCGGTCTTCTTTGGCAGCAGGACGGCCTGGATGTTGGGCAGGACACCACCCTGTGCGATGGTGACGCCCGACAGGAGCTTGTTGAGCTCCTCGTCGTTGCGGATGGCAAGCTGCAGGTGGCGCGGGATGATGCGCGTCTTCTTGTTGTCGCGGGCCGCGTTTCCGGCCAGCTCGAGCACCTCAGCCGCGAGGTACTCCATGACGGCGGCGAGGTAGACGGGCGCCCCGGCGCCGACGCGCTCTGCGTAGTTTCCCTTGCGCAGGAGGCGGTGGATTCTGCCGACCGGGAACTGGAGCCCAGCCCTGCTTGAGCGGGACTTTGACTTGCCCTTGACTTTGCCTCCCTTTCCGCGTCCGGACATGGCGATGGGCTAGCGACGGTGCACACGAAACGGAAACGAAAACGACCGGTGCGAGCGGCAGCGAGTCGAGCAGCGGAGTGCGTGCCGGCGCAGCCGGGGTGGGGGTGCTTTATGGGCTCGGGTGCGGCGGCCGGTTGCGCGCGCGCCCCATTGGTCGGCGGCCGCAACAGGGCGAGCTGGTAAAGGTGCGGCGGCGGCTGGCGGCGGGTGCCACTGTGTGGGGAGACGCTGACTAGAGCGGAGCGCTTGCTACTGGTGTTGCTGCTGCCGTACGTTGGTTGGAGATGCCGCCCAAGACTAGCGGGAAGGCCGCCAAGAAGGCTGGCAAGGCGCAGAAGAACATTTCGAAGGGCGACAAGAAGAAGAAGCGCAAGAGGAAGGAGAGCTATGCCATCTACATCTACAAGGTGCTGAAGCAGGTGCACCCTGACACGGGCATCTCGTCGAAGGCGATGAGCATCATGAACAGCTTCGTGAACGACATTTTCGAGCGCATTGCGGCCGAGGCTTCTCGCCTGGCGCACTACAACAAGCGCTCGACCATCACGTCCCGCGAGATCCAGACCGCTGTGCGGCTGTTGCTGCCTGGCGAGCTGGCCAAGCACGCCGTGAGCGAGGGCACGAAGGCGGTGACCAAGTACACGAGCTCCAAGTAAGGAGGTGGCTCTGGAATGGAAGGAAGGATGGAGAAGGCTCCTCCGTTGCGAGAGCGGCGAAACGGCCCTTTTCAGGGCCACCAACTTGCCTTTTGCGGGAAGGGCGGAATTGTTGTTGTTGTTGTTGTTTGTGTGGACGGCTGTGATGTATGTGTGCATTTTGATTGTGGGTGGGGGGGGCGCGTCAAAGCGTGTTGCGCGGGGGTACGGCCACGAGGTTGGTCGCCGTGGCGTGGAATGGTGGCACGCCTCGTTGGCGTGGTTTTTGACCCATTGGTGTTGTTGGGGTGTGTGTGTGTTTGTGTGTTACCCGTCTGCGAGGGGGGACAGTGCGATCGGCGACTTTTGTGTCACCGTAACGACGGCCGTTTGCGGGTTTGTTTTTTTGCACATCATACATGGCGAGGGTGAAATGTGAAATGTTTTTGTTTGGTTTGTTTTTGCCGCCCACTATTCCCTTTGCTGTACGCCGAGTTTGACAATGGTGCGACGTAACTGCAGCGTGGAGGTGTGTGAGTGACGTTGAAATGAACGTGCCATTAAGACGCATTGTTGTTGTATTGTACTGTACGTGTACGGCGACACGCACGATGATGTACCATTCGACTCTGATGTTTGATAGCCGTGTCTGACTGATTGCGTACGACGCACGCACACCGATGTCGTCATTCAAGATGCACGCTAGACGGCGGCGGCGGCGGCGGCGCCGGTCGTTTGTTTGGCGAATGTCTGTACACGTGTTTGTCTGTGTCCATCCGGTATGTATTTGTTTGTTTGTTTGAAAGTGTTTTGTGTGTCGGTGACGTGGTCCGATCCGTCGCCCCCTGAGTAACTGTCGATCGGCGCGATAGACCGGCGTCACGCAACTGAACCGAAGTCTTGGGCACACCCGTCATACTGTTGTACACCGTCGCGCTGAGAACGGTAACGAAAGGTTGACTCTGATCGGTCGAATGTCTGGGCAGAACGTGAGGAATGAGGCAAGAGTGCAAGGAGGGGGGGGCAAAAGAGAGAGGAAGGGAAAAAGGGGAGAAACGCATTCGTAGAGCAACGGAACGTTCCCGTGTCGGAGGCGTATTGGAGCCGCACTGAAATGCGTTTAACGGCGGCGCGGCTGCAAGTGTCTGCCGTGGTGAACGTTACCTTTGACGGCTGCATTGGGCTTTGCCTTTGCTTTCGCTTTCGCTTTCGCTTTCCCGGATGTACGTAACGTTTGTTGATATGGTTCTGAGGAAGAGTGTATGACAGTGCCGTGCCGTCCATGTTCGTGTGCCCTCCCATTGTGTGTATGCTATTGTCTGTGTACTTGAATGATGTATGTAGGTGTTAGTGGACATGTTTTACCAGTGGGGGGAAATGGATCGTCGATAGTTGCCGTCACTCTGTCACGGTCGAGATGACG